>NC_018252.1:857621-879913 GCF_000227135.1 Leishmania donovani | reverse complement strand
CACGTCGCCGCCGCGCAGATTCGTGAGCCACGCGATCTCATCCAGTGCGGAGAGAATGATCAGGTCGCAGTCCTTCTTCTCCAGCTCTGCGAGAATCGCGGCGCGCCGCTCCTGGCAGGTGGCACCGCAGAACTCAACGGGACGCACGTACATTCTTTGCACGTTCTTCTCCGGCGGCATCATGTCCTGAACGATGTTTGCCACAGGACGCAGATTGATCCGCTTGCTCAGCCGTTCCCACTCCGCCACCGTGGCGACGTACGGGTTCATGCCAACAACTGCTTTGGAGCTGAGATTGACGGCAACTCACTCCTCGAGCGACGGGACCTCTGGCTTGCCTTGCTTCATGAGATCAAAGTCGGGGTACTTCTCCTCCTCCGCGGCCAACCAGTAGCGTCCGTCTGTCCACAGGAGCGCCTTCTCCATCGTGATGAGGGCGGTGCCGGCGCTGCCGTGGAAGTGAGAGATGAATGCGCGACTCTACAGGTGCGTCGCCACGTACTCGCTGTTGTGCGCGTCGCTGCTAGGGACGATGAGTGCGGCCACGGTGGCCTCCTGCATCTTCTTACGCACCGCGTGCAGGGCTGCGGCGCGGGAAACTGCCGCTGACCTTGTTTTCAGGTGAGATGTTAGGCAAGTTGTGCCCGGCGTGAGAGGCGTACGCTTCGGCGTTGGCAACGAGACGGGCAGGCAGACAGAGGTGGGCAGTAGTGCGGCACAGCAACGCCGCTGTGCACAGGCAAGAATCATAAAAAAAGATACGATAAAAAATCGGGAGCCTAACGGATGGAAAGAGAACTGCGACTGACCGAGCAGGGCGATGGGTGTGTCGGTGGTGAATAACTGTACAGAGGCGTCGGTGGTGGTTGTGTCTCTGATGTTTTTGTACCAGAGAGGAGGAGATGTGATGTGGAAAGAATATAGCAAGTGCTGCGTGAATCGCATGAGTGGCCGGAGGCCTTCGATGGAGAAAACATGAGAAAAGGGGGGGGTGTCGAACGTGTGCAAGACACGAGGAGGCAGACGGTGAGGTGCCTATGCCTCGTACTCGGTGCAGCGCCGCCTTCCTCAATCGACTCGTAGCATTGGGGACAGTAATAGTGTGACGTATCAGGAGAAGATGCGCTATCTAAATTAAAAGTTCAATAGCAGCACCGCCGCGCTGCAGCCTCCGTTTTGCGTTGCGGTTCTCTCAGTGCGCTGTCGTGATTACGACAATAGAGAATGTGACTTTTGCAGCACGCCATGCAAAATGGAGCGCCCCGATATGTGTGAGAAGGATGCAGCGAGGGCTGTCAAAAAGAGAGCCCCTCGCTTGAGGCGAAGATCAAGGATGCCTCATGCGCTATGCCTTCCTTTACACCCCCAGTCGTCAGGGTCTGCCGTGTCCTCGAATCGACTGCTTCAGTGGTCTATCTTCGCACACGGATACACGCGTGCGCGCGACCACGAGGCGGGTTGCACGACAGCAGACGTAGAGGAAGTAGGGAGATGCCGAGAGTGAATGTCGGGACACTGCCGCACGCTGGGCTTGAGAGAGCGGTAGACCTCTTCTCCATCCCCCTCCTTGGCTGTCGTCGGTGCCTACAGGCCCATCTTTGCTGGGTCCTTCCCTGCCTTCTCGATCAACTCTCGCTTGTAGTCTTGAAAGAGCTGACGAATATGGCGGCTCTCGCCTATGATGAAGAGCGCCAAAAGAAACCAGAGATACCCCAACACGAGCAGCTGGCACTTGTCGCTCCAGCTGTTCAGTTTATTGATGATGACCGCGTCTCCAATGGAGGCCGTCACCGTGTCGGCCACAGCGAATCCAAGGCCCTGCAACGTGTTTACCACATCGGGCACGTAGGCAGGCGGCAGCACAAACACCATCGATTGCTTGTCCTCTTTAGGATGTACAACATACTGCTCGCCGACGATGTTAACGGTGCGCCGTGAGACCCAGGGGTGGTGCGAGTCGCGGAAGTGATTCGTCGTCATGAGGATGGTGCTCATCGGCGTCTTGAAGGGCTGCTCCTTCTTGATAAAGGCACGCCGGCTGAGGTTCACGTCGACGCAGTCCGGCAGTCCCATGGGGTGGAAATAGGCGTACTCGGGGAATTTGCCTTTGCGAAGCAGCGAGCGGCACAGGAAGACGTAAAACGGATTGTAGATGTCGTTGCTGACGTACATGATGTGTTCCTTCACGTAGGGTTGGTACACCCAGTCCGTCAGGTACGCTTCTCTGGCGTAGCGCGGAGTGGGCACGATGGTGATGCGCTGGCGACGGAACGGATGATCAATCTTCAGTACGCGCACTACCTGCTCTGTTCCTTCGTTGAAGAGGACATCCCTGAGACGCCACGTCTTTTTGCTAAGGAGCTCCGCCATGGGAGTTAAGAGCGCTTGCTTGCCCTAGATGTAAAGCAGCCACCTCCGAAGACAGAGAAAGAGGCACACGTGCTCACTCGATCACTGTAGGCACTAATGTAGGCGGTGGTGAGTCTCGGGAGGGAGGCGACGCAAGAGCCATGCGCGCATTCACACACACGCACACGCATGCACGCAGCAGTCATGCAGAGAACCATCGAGGGCAAGCGATCACAAGAAGGGGAGGGGAAGGACGAGATAGGGCAGTAGTTGCGAGAATAAAAGAGGGGGCGGGCAAGGTAGCGCGATGTCGTTGCTTGTTTCTCCTCCTCCTCGGCGTGTAAAATGAGAGGGATGGCGCTGATCCATTTGATACGGCGTACCCGGTGGCTGGGATAGCCCCTTCAGTGAGGCCCGGTTCCGGCCACGAAGGAGGTGCCAGCGAGGTGCCGGCAGTGCGTGGCATCAGTGAGAGTCAAAGAAATCAATGGAGCGCCAGTCTTTGCACTCCAGAGATGTACTTACGCGTTGCACTGTACTTGCGCGTTGCACCGCTGCCTCAACCTCCAACGACGGCACCACCGGCATATGTCGCTTTAGACGGTCAGAGTGGGCAGAGGTATTTGGCTTTCTCTCTCCCACCCTACGTGGGTACGCGCTTTTGAAGATGCGAAGTGCGCCATCTTGTTTGTTTGGCGTCTATCGGCCACCCGAGAGAAAGAAACAACAAAGGTGCGGACAGTGAAACAAGAGGGCCGGCGGGAAAGAAAGAGCGAGACGTCGACAGAAGACATGTGAGGCACCCCACCGCTAAATCAAGCAAGAAAACAAATTGGAAAGCAAAAAGCGATGAACAGGGAGAACATCCGCTTGGAATGTGTTGATGGTGACACGCTTGAGAACATATCTCTCCTTCTACGAAATCAAGTTTGTATAATCGCGCATACGCTTGTGCTTCAGTGTCCGTCAGCGTGGATCTCCGAGTAGATGAGCTGGCGGAGGTGAAGACCTTTCCGCAACCCAGAGTATCAAGCCATGCGCGCGCGAAGACAGGCCACCATCGAAAAAGAAAATGTAGAACGCGGTGTCACACAAAAACACAGACGCGTAGACACATAGAGACACAGAGACCATGATAGAGGAGGAGGGGTGGCAAGCGCGTCATCAAGGAAATGGAAATATATAGCACAGCAATAGTGAAGGGGACAGTAAGAGAGGGAGAGAGGTCAGAGGTCAGACAGGGATACACACAGACAGACACGCATAAGCCCATATATAGTCAATGAGAAATAGAGGACGCATCTGAGAAGAGCAGTGAGCGTGGATCCTTTGAGTTTGTTTCACGCTCCCACGTGCTGGAAGTGCTGTCTCCCTCTCTTCGTGAGCGTGGGTGTTGGTGCTCCCACCACCACCACCGCCGCCGGCCCCCTCTCTCTCCACGCTCTTCCCTCACACGTCAAGCATACAAGAGAGAGACGTTCGGCGCGCACTCGAGAAACAGCAAAAGCGAAAATACGGCAAACGGCGGAGTACGAAAGAATCAAAGAGGGAGTGGGGGAGTACAGCGGCGTGCGTGAAGACACGCTGCGACACGCACCAAAGGTGCCTCGGCCTTCGCCGCCACGATAGTCAGAAACTTGTTGAAGCAAGAAACCACAGCGTATGATGTGGGTGTCAAGAAAGCAAAACGTACGTGCCACGTGGCATCGCAACGCATCTCCTAGAACGGAAGTGGGATGATGTGTTGCTGCACCAGGAAGTCGTAGATGCAACCTGAGCGCACCAAGTCGAGCCCAGAGGAAACGCGCACGTCGTAGGTGGTGATGGAGCCGGTGTGAGACTTGTCCACCATCTCCTGCTTTACGCGCAGGAAGAGCGCCGGCGGAATGTGGCTCTCACTGCACAAACTGGCCTCCTCGGCGGAGAGTGCGAGAAAGCCGCGCATGTTGCGCACGTCAAGGAGGCCGCCGAACTTCATCTCCACTGGCTGCTCCACCACAGGGGGCTCCTGAGGGCGGACACTTTCCATATGCTGTTCCACTTGCTTCTCAGTCGCCGTCTTGATCCCCAGCAGACGCCGAAGTCCCACCATCCAAGCCTCGCAGTCTGTGTCGGAGTAGCAAACCACCTCGAGCGACTTGCCGCCGCGTAGCAGCAGCGCAAACGCGCGGTAATTGTTGAGGCCGATGTTCGCAGGCGTGATGCTCTGCGTTATGTCATTGCGGTATGTGCCGTTGTCCGTGACCGCCTCGGCGCGCGCTTTGGCGAGCTGGCTCTCGGAGCTGAAGGACACGAAGGATTCGGTGTAGACGCCGAGCACCACCTTGCGGATGTCGCGCAGCCAGATAGTCACTGGCGGCTTGCGTCGGTTGATCGGGGCACCCTGGCCATCAAGTTCGCATGAGTGGATGCGACTTCCATCATCGGAGATGAAGTAAAAGCGGCAGCGCACATGATTCTTGCTCGACACCTTCATCATCTTCACGCCGTTGCGCAGGTACGTGAGCACCTGCTCGACCAGCGAGCTGAGGTGCTGCTCCTTCTTCGCGGCATCCTGCATGTTCTCCTTCTTCTTTGCGTGCGCCACTTCGAGCACGCGGTTGCGGTACGCCATGAGGCCCTTCTCCAGCTTCTCCTTGCGCGCCTTCTCCTCATCGATCTTCATCAGGTACGTCTTTTTCTCCTGCAAGAAGACTTCATCAAACTGGCGGCGGATGCTCTCTGTCTCCTCCGGGTTGACAGGGACGTCCTCGAGCGAGATGAGCTTTGGCAGGTACTCCTCAATGGTCTTGATGTCCTCAATCACGGCCTTCTCGGACGCCTCCTCTTTCGCCGAAACGGTCTCGCCGTTCTGCTTGCGCTCATCAGCCATGGTGCGGAGCTGCACCAGCACCTGCTGGTTAACTTCCTTGATCTGCTTAATCCATTGCTCACGTTGGTGGCGCCGCTCAGTCATGAGCGTCTTGCGCATCGCCTCCACGTTTCCGCGCTCGCGCAGGATGGCCTCGCGGCATTTGGTTTTGTCCAGCTTTGCCAAATCCAGCTGCTTCTGCTTGTTCAGGATGGCCGCCTGGCGCGCGCCCAGCTCCTCCTCCAACTGATTTGTCTCCTCACGGAGGCGAGACACGATGTCTTCCTCGCTGTACTTCTTGCGCCGGATCTTTTCGAGTGTCTGCTCGTACTCATGCGTCATGTTGTCACGCTCGAGCTGCAGCGACTCGTTTTCACGCTTCTTGGCCTCGAGCATCTTTTCGAGGGACGCCAGGGTGACGCCGCTGCTCGCCTCCTGATCCTTGATGGTCTTCTTGGCCTCCTCCATGGCCTTCTCCTGGATCATGGCGAGCTGCTTCTCGTGCGCCTCGTTGCGTTTCAGCTGGATGGCGTTGATGCGCTTCAGCTCCTCCTCCTTGATGTTCGCGATAGGCTTTGCGGACTCGCAGATGCACGGCTTGTAGTCGTACACCATGCGCGCCACCACCAGCTCATCGCGCAGCTCATTGATGTCCTGATCGAGGCGCCACTTCTCCACTGGCAAGTCGCGCAGCATGGAGCCAATGCCGGAGGAGCCAAGCGTGTTGCAGATGCGCCGTATCATGGAAAGGTTGTGAAAACTCTCCTCCGCCCACTCGCCGTTCGTCCAGCAGTGAATCAGCATGACAGTGTTTGTGGGCCCGTTCAGGGCGCCGTTGGGGTTGCCCTTCTCGGCATTGTAGCAGCGGCGCATCAACTGGCTCAGCTTCGACTTGCCAAAGGGAATGCGCAGGCGGCTGCACTTGATGCTCGACACAATGCCCACAGCAGACAGCAAGATACGGTTTGTCTTCTCGAACGCCTCTTGCTGGGAAGAATCGAGGCCGCACAGCACCGGCCGCTCCGAGTCACCGAGAGCCACAAACGTCATCGAGTTGGCATCCTCGTAGTTGCTGTACTTCTCCTCAGATTCGTAGCGGAACAGCTGCAGCATGATCGTATCGCCCTTGTACGGTGGAAGCGCCTGGAGCTCGGCGGTGGGCTGCTTCTCTGGCAGCACGGACTCGAACTGCTTGTGGTAGTTCTGCACGATCTTGGAGAAGACGCCTCGCACATCCGATTCAGTCTTGACCCTGGAGCGCTCCACCATACGCACACGCGGGCCTTCCTTCACTGACTCCACAATCACGCCGAGTTCGTTTTCTGCCGAGATAAGGTCCACAAGGTGTTCGTCCTGGCCAATAATGTAGCACGAAAGCGTGAAGATACCCTGGCCAGTGGTTACTGCATCTGAGATGACGCGCACCGCGTAGCCCTCCTCGGACTGTTGGCCGTACATCAGTTGACGCTTCGGGGTAGAGCGGACGCCGTAGCTGAACATGACCAGGTTCTGACGGTTCTTCACAAAGTCGGAGGCAGCAGAGGAGAGCATCTTTTTCTGGATTGCACCCGCATTCGGCCGCTCCAGCACATGCTCTACCGCAAAATTCGTGTCATTGCCGGGGAAGTTAGCCTCCTTCAGGGATGGGGGGCACATGAAGGAGACTCCGTTTGGGGAGGAGCGCAGCGCCACCGGATGATCCGAGGGCGACTTCAGGTCGTGAAGGCACACCGCGATATTGGCTTCCAGGCTCATGGTGTATGGTAAGAAAAGGATCACAGAAGAGAAAGAGGTACGTCCCTGAAGGGGAGGGCGGCGACACACAATGAAGCGTCAGAAAGAGAGGAGAAAATTATAACGTTCCCTAACGGTGAGAAAGAGACTTCTGCAGCGTGGTGGGTGATAATGTGCGATGTGGCGCCGACGTATAGAGTCAGAAAAAGTGGAAGAGAGAGAGGATAGACACATCGGAAGTGGAGCCTGGTGTATCGGCGAAGCTCTCGCCTGTCAAAGAACGATGGCGGGACGTATAAGCACCAGCAGTGCTGCTGCATCGCTATCCCACGGCAGCGCGACGCCGTGACTGGTGCAACAATAGAAGAGAGGAATAGAGAAAGGCAGCACCAGCAGCAGTACCATCATCAGCGACACAGAAAGAGGGAGGTCATCTGTTGGGCAGACATCTCCTCTCCTGCGTTTTTTTTTTCGGAGAGGAGAAAGAGCGTGGAAGGCGAGCGCCAGGTGGGGGGAACAACGGTGAAGGAGCGAAAGAGAACAAGAGAAGCGAGTCGGCGTGCCAACCATAGTCACAGCAGCGCCAGCAGAAGCAGCACCCAAGCTCTCCATCTTGCCGCCATAGGCATAGACGGCGAAAGAAGGCATAGAAACAAAGCCGAAGCCACGTGGCAGAGGGACACCGCAGCTAGCAGAGCACCTGAGGGCTCCACTTTGTGAGGTAGCGAAACAGCGCGCGAGCACAGACGCAGATGAGGACGGCCGCTACGGGGTACATCCAATGGCGATCGAACCCCAGCACCGTGAAGGCGCATCCTAGCCACAGAACGTACACAAAGTCGACCATAGGGAGCATCGACGGTGGAATGGCCCAGATGAGAAACAGGACGTAGCTCAGCTTTGCGTAGGAGGCCAAGGCTGCCTCCACGAACCACAGGTGTTCTCTGTGACCGTAGCTGCGGTAGAAAAAGCGGCCGAGCCACGTGGCGATAGAGGCAACAAGCGCATTTTCTGTGAAGGTAAAGATGAAGAGGTGGGGAATTGCTGATGGGTAGTTCATCAGCGGCAGAAAGGAGCTCTGAATTATGCGCACGAGCTGCAGCGATCGCACCTGGCGCTCTGGGGTATAGAGGGAACTATTCTCGAGGTCATCCGTGAAGAAGGGAATGGCCTTAAGCACGGTGAGGCTGTGCACCACGACCGCCTCCACCACGCAGCAGAGCACGAAGATGACGAGTTTTGTGTAGTAGTCAGTCTGGTTGAAGAGAACATGCGCCCACGCCCGGTGGCGCAGCAGAACCACATCAATCCAAATCTGTACATCACCGAATTCGTAGCAGATATCGCAGATGTGCCCGCACTCTCCGCACCGCTCCACTGTTTCGGTGTCCGGCTTGATGATGCGCGGAACACCGTGTCCACACTCGATGCACACCGGCATCTCCGGAGGAACCACACGCACGGAAAGAGGAGCAGGAGGAAAAGAGGCCGCACCACTGAAGTTAAACCTGGCGAAACAGCCGAAGACACACGGATGGAGAGAGGGCGAAGGGCCTCTGCCGCGATGCTTCTATACGCTTCTAGCGCATCCGCGACGCGTGAGTGTGTTGCAAAGAGCACAGAGAGGAAGATTTAAAACAGAAAAGAGGGCAAGGGACGTCCACGAAGAGAAAGAAGGAGGGAGAATGAGTCGAAGAGGACCTCAGAGCGAGAAAGAGAGAGCGACAGAGAGTGCAAGCAGTGGAGCGAGCACACACACACGCACGCATATTCGGTGTAGTCAAGCTTCCCCTCTCTCAGCGTCTCATTCTACCACGAACAAGTCATGCTATATGCGCATGTGACGGCAGTTTGCCCACCTCTGTTGCACGACAGCTGCGTCACGGAACGCAGCCAAGCAGCACAGCCTGGTTACCTTCAGCCCAGTGCAAAGACACTGCATGCAGCGCAGGCAAGGTCCAGATTACGCTCAACACCACCGCAGCGCAGCAGACGCAGAAAAGCAGTAGGCGGATGTGTGTTTTTGTTGAATCTTCGACACGATTCGTCGCGAGCCGGTGCAAACGTGGTCGTGGTCGCGACGCTAGCCCAGAGCTGGCCGCCGGATACTGAGACTTCGCCAGCCGTACCCGAAGGCGGGCCGGAGGTTTTCGGCTTCCCCACAAAGAGTGTGGGGCACTGGACCCTGATACCAGCCTGTGGTGGCCGGCATCATCACGGAGGTGAACTCACACACAGAACCAAGTAGGGGTACTGCGGCTACAATCACGATGGCGACATCTGCATTGCCGTCACCTCATCTCCGTACATTGACGCTCATGACCAGTGCGCGTCAACTCCATTTGTGGCTTTGCATGTTCCTCGTTGATGTCTGAGTGGAGTGGCCACGGGACCAACCGGCACATCACCCGAGAAAGGCATCCAGAGAAAAGGCGAGAAAAAGATGCTCGACAATAAACATATACGGTAAGTGAAAAGGAAACCCCATGCGGAAGCAAGCGCGAAAACGTTCACGCAACGGCGCGCACGTATCGCCGCGCGGGTCGCGTTCTCTCGACGGGGAAGCCATACCTGCATTCTATATGAACATGCGAGATTGGCATGATGCTGAGAAGAATAGAGGGCACACTTAGCCAAAGTTTAAAAACTGTAGCACCCGTCCAGTGGCTCCGTCGTCCATGCTCGCTGTCTTCAGCTCCCACTTCGACAGCGTGCTCTCCCTTTTCGGCTCACCGGCTCCCATCTGCACACGAAGAAGTCTTCTCTCACCCGCTGTGTTAAACGGAGCGCCGTAACCGTGCGATATCACTTGCTAAGAGAAGCCACAAGAAATAATGAAAAGATATCGGTTCTACAGAGCACACATTGAGTCATGCATGCACACAAGCACACGCGCAGAGCAGGAGAGACACCCGAGTGCACACATAGGTGGTGGTGGAGAGCAGGCGGCGCGCGCTAAGTAAAAAGAGAAAGAGGAGAAGCGACGGAGAGGAAGGTAAGAGAGGGGCGGCGTGCGTTCGGTTACGATAAAGAAGCCCTCATCGCCGCTCCAGTGTATACCGCACGCGAAGGTCAGTGCGATGACGCAGGGACTGAGAGATTCGCCAGCGTGTCCGTTTCGCTGCTGTGTAACGCGAGGTCAACACTGCACCCCCCGGGTCTGCCACAGGGCCCCTCCCACTCGCATCGCGCGGTGCGGAGCAGCCGTAGACACGCGCGCCACAGCAACGCGCCGGCCCGGTCATCTCAGCACGGCCCCCGCCTCAAAGGCAACGCACCCGCCCGCATCCCAGGTCGCCTCGCAGCCGCCCCAGCCATGCTGGTTGCCACGTGGTGCATATCCCTCGTGGGGCGCCTGAGCCGCCCCGCACCACTAAGCAGCGAGGGCCGGGTGGGATACGTCCCAGCCACGTCGGCACACTCTGCCCATCATATGGATGGCACACGCGTGTGCAGTGCTGCAGGTCGCTCCGGTGCAACGCCGTCCACCGTCGGACCGCCGACGTGAGTGGCGCTGAGTCTCTCCGACTCCCCAACGTCGCAGGCGCTTGGCCCTCTCACCACGAGAAGGGGCTGTGCATTGGCCGGAATAGGGGAGGGGAGGGGCTGCCCGGCTTCGCCACGCACCGAGTGGGGAGAGGGAGTGGGTGCACAGAGCCCTGCGGCATGGCGCACGGAGGCGTGGGTCCCTCCCCCCTCCGCCGTTAGTGAGGGGGAAAGGGGGGAGGGAAAAAAAAGAAAAGGCAAATGGGATCTTGAAAGGCGTGCGCACAAGAGCAGTCCGTCGTTCGCTGCCCTCTTGTGTACGGACGTGTCACTCGCTCGCCCTCGCAGTCTCTCTGCCCCTCCCCCTTCACGCCCTGACTCCATCCGAACAAACAAACGCGCACACAAGGTAACGCAAGCACCTCAACTACACGTGCGCCATCGAAGAGAAATGCGGCGCGTCATCCCACTGCCGCTGCGCCTGCCACTGTACAGACGCGAGGTGTAGGCTTCGGGAAGAGTGCGGTGCAGCACATTTGCGTGCACGCATGTCGGTGTGAGGATGGATGCTCCCTGTGACAACACGGCGTTCAAACTCCGGAAAGGAGATGGGGAACGGATCGGACTGCGCACGGTAGTCACATAAAAGGCATTTTTCAAAGCATACCAGCTTGCGTATGTGTGTCAGCCACCTCTTCGTCTCTTTTCATCCGCTGCAGCTGATGAGGAAGAGCCACAAGAGATGAACGGCGAAAGACATGCGCGCTCATGTATGCGCGTGTGTTGGTGCGCCACAGTGGGCGCGGCGCTCAGCCGTTCAGCGGTGATCAAAGGCACAGCGAGGGTGAGAGCTACGTCTCACCCTCGTCAGTGTACGCCCCACCGAGCGAGACGTTCTCGCGCACAACGCGCGCGGGGATGACGATGCTATCCAGCTTCGTGATCTTTGATGTGTCTTCGCGGACTACGACACCACCAAATTCGTCGTCGATCATCCATCCACAGAAAATGGGGAAGTACTTGCCTTCAAATTTCTTCAAGAAAAAACGCTTCTGATAGACGACGGCGGAGTCGAAAAACGTGCCAGTCGAGCACTCATTGGTGCGGTCTATCGACTGGCTCTGTAGCGCAGAGCAGGAGGCGGCAGGCGGCTTGATGGAGAAGAGCTGCGACGAGCTCTCACTGAGCATCTCTTGAGGAGCCGCGTTCAGCTCCGCCGCGTCAGTCACGGGGTCAAACATCATGATGTTCTGCCCAGCTCGACCGTTGATGGGCTTGGAGACGTAGTGGTGGGAGATGATGTCTTTTGTGGGTACAAAGTCCGCCGCGAGGAGGTGCTCGTGGTCAGGAGCCAGAGCGTGCATAAAGGGAAGAAGCGCCTTGCTCCCCGTTACAGCTTTCCAGAGCGGCTCGATGACGCAAATGTTGTTGTTGAGGAGAATGTCAGAGAGCGTCGGACTGCTGACCGAGTCTGTTGCACTGCACTGGCGGTGGTATTCTCTCAACACCGTGTCCCACGACCACGTCTTCCACACCAGAAGAACCTCGTCGCCGTCACTGTCAACTATGATGGGGTGGTCGCATGTCACGGAGAGCGGAGCGGCGTTGGCAGGAGCGCCGTCGCGGTAACGGAAGTCGATCAGCTTCACGCAAAGCTTCGTGCGGAAGCCGGCTTTCTCTGCAAAGTTCATCATGCACATGGCGGTGTAGCGCTCCTCGTCGTCGTCGTCGATCATGAAGTGAATCAGCTTGTGCTTGGGGCACACCTTCTCGTTCGACATCAAGCGCGCAAAGTGTGACACGCACTTGGCCCCCAAGAAGGAGCCGGTCGACATCCCCTGCGACACGCCGTAGTAGTTGGCCATCTTCTCTTGGGTGTTGCAGCACTCTAGCAGCGCGCCAGAGGAGTCGCAGTTGTACTCCAGCATTGCCACCTTGTTGCCGTCATAGCCGAAGTCAAAGCGGCCACTCATTGGCGGCATCATCTCCCACGAGCGACGCAGCAGCGGATGAATCTCTGGGGGTAGCCCAAAGTAGTGCTCCAAGAGATACGCCGAGTCTGCGTCATCGAGGACCTGGGCTGTGGCAGTCATGGCAATGCGGTGCAGCGAGTGAGCCGCTCGCCCGAGCCGGCACCAGATGTTGTAGTCGAGAAAGTAAAAAGCGCTGGGCACGTCACACTCCTTCGCCCTCGCGTCGTCGCCGACGTTGCCGCCAATCGCAAGGGAACGCTTCAGATAAAAGTCGCACCGCTCCTCTGGTTGAAGCCACGGTAACTCCACGTGTTTGGGGAAGGGTTGGCGCACGATGCAGCCCGGTCCGGTGACAATGCGGAACTTGTCGGCCAGGTCGCCATCGCGAAAGTCGTAGTAGGGGCAGTGCAGCGTCACCCACCCCAGCACCGGGTCCTCGTCTACGAGCTCTACTGTGCCTGCGCTGCTGCGCTGCACTGGAATCTCCCGGCTGTACAGCATGCCCTGCGGCCACCGCTCAAAGCCCTGGTTCTGCTCCGCCACTCGCACCGCCTCCGGCAGCACCTCCGTCACAACCGCGACGTGGCCAAACGGCGTCTCCTCGCTCTGACCCCACACAATGATGTCTGACATCGCCGGCGCCGGGCCGTGTGATCTGTTGGCGATCCGCGTGAACTCCACCGGTGTGCCATCCTGCACGCGCACGAACGGCGTCTCCGCTCTCCACATATCCGCGGCGATCGGCATGGACGCCGTCCACACAGCCTTGCGGGACGCGAGGTAGCGGCGTGCAAACTCAACGCACTGCCATTTGACACCAAGCTTCTTGTACGACACAGTCACCGGCGCCTTGCGGTCGAAGGAGCAGAGCGCCTGATAGAACGGTGTCACGGACTCGAGGTTGGTGAAATGGAACTCGTTCCCGTTGGATATGACGGGCACGCCATCTGGGGTGATGCCGATAACCTGGTCAAAGGGCACCAACTCAGTGCCGCGGTGGTGCGTGTGGTAGTGGTGGTCGCGTGGCAGAGACAGCATGAGCGTTTTTCGTAGCCGAAGGCGGATCTCGGAGTGGAGCAAGTTGCCATTACGGCAGAAGAACTCTTGAGCAGCAGGGCTGGTGGAGGCACCGAGGGAGGTCGCAGGTCGAATTGAGAAGCGCAGAATTTTCGTAGTGCCGCTGAGAAGGCAGGCGATTCAGACGAGAAGACGGGGAGCGACCAAATGAGGCAGCAGCGCTCACAAAGAGACCACTGTAGCACACCGTCGGTGACGCCTGCGTGCGTCCGTTCATGCGTGAGGAGCGTGTGCGTGGGCGTGTGTCAGCGCGCGGTACAAGCGAAGGAAACATCACAGGAAAGAGAAGACGAATGAAAACGAGGGCGCACCAGCACACCTCGTGGGAGGGCACGGTGGAGAAAGTGGGGTGTGCAGCGAGAAACAACGCGACAGAAAATGCGACGAACGCAAGCAGAGTGCGCCCCGAGCTTCTGTGCACAGCATGGGGAAAGCCAGAGAGAGGGATAGCGAAAACTATGGGCAGCAGCAGGAACACAGCTGCCGTCTCTGAAGGGAACAAAGAGTAGGCGGAGCCGCGAGAAGGAGAGAGAGGTGTAAAGTGTGGCTGTGATAGTGCCGCAGGATATATGCATATATACACATGTATGCGTGGGTCCGCCGCCGTTCAGGGTGCGCATCTGCGCAAGCTCACGTGGGCTTTACGATGCACGCGCACACGTCGGCGTTGTGTGTGATCGAAGCCATCTGAGAGAATGCACTGCCTCCTGCGGGCTTCTTTTACGCTGCAGCGGCTATGCACGTGGTGTGTGGGGTGTGCGGCGGAAAAGAAACCGCAGAGCAAACGGGCGCGGAAGAAGTCACCAGACTCATCAGCTGATGTGTAGCGCATGAAGGCTGTCTTTTGCGGGTTCAGTTGCTTTTGCACCTCTCTCAGAAGAGCCACCGTTATCTCACGCATCTTCGTAGGGTCGCGAATCCCCCAGCTTCTACACATCTCTTGGCGGTTTTGTGTGTGTGTGTGTGTGTGTGTGTGTGTGTGTTTGCGGCAACGATCATCGCCAATTAACAATGCACCGCCACGTTTCCTCTCCCCTGCTCCTCCTCAGAGGAGCTTCCGGCCCTGCCACCAACGCGGAGTGGGGACGAGGCGTTGTGCGAATGCGCAGCTGTGGGCAAACATCACTGCGTCTGTATCGCCGAGGAAACACCAGAGTGGCCAAGACATGGACGCACTTAAACAGGGAGAGCAACGGACACACGCATGCATACACAGACATGCCAACCACCTTCCCAGAGATGAATCAGGTAGAAGACGTCGTGGGCGAAGGACAAAGACCTCTGGATGCAAAAAGTCCAACACAAAGATGTGAGGGGGTAGTGGATCACCTCAATGGCTCAAGAGACAGAGAAGAGAGAGGGCAGAGGTGCGGATCCCTAGACTGCGGCAGTGCGCAGCAAACGTTAAGAAGGGAACAGTCGACAGGAGCGAGTGGGGGATGAAAGACATGGCATGAAACATATCGCTATGCGCAGATGAGAAGAAAAACTCATGCCATGTCAAGCCATGCCCCCTCCCCTCTCTCCGCCAGGCACACGGGCACATGTTAGAGGGACAGAAACGGAATGAGCTTAGACAGCGGGAAAGAAGAAGAGAGACAAGGAAACCGAACAGAGAATGAGGAGGGAGCAGCGCACGCACAAATATTGATCTTTGGACTTTTTTGCGAGTGTGTGTGTGTGCCGAGGGGGAGGGGAGGGGAGGCGGCGGAATGGATGTGGCGGAAACGTTACTCGCTTTTGGCAGTGGAAAGAGGGAGATGGGAAAAGGGGTGTGGAAGCAGAGGCAGTGCAACTCCGTCGTAAGACTGCAGCAACCAGAGTGCAATACGCCGCTAGTGATTGCCCTCCAGGTGTGTTTCTCCCGCCCGCCCCCCCCCCCTCACACTGCCTTCGTCCAATTCCTTTCAAACAAAATCTCTCTCTTCTATCGGCTACTCGCTCAGAACGATTTCACGGTAGAACAGGTATCCGCCAACGGTGAAGTACACAGAGATGCACATAACCAGCAGTGCGCCAGCAAGGTCAGTCAAGCGGTCGGTAGTGTCCTTGGAGTAGATAACAGCTGCATTCCCGACGCACTTCTCGATCCAGAAACCGTCTTTCGGCATGTCTACCGCCTTGGCCTGTGCCGCCTTCATGGCTGCTGCTATCTTTGAGGCTTATGATACAGATGGCGTGCCGCGGTAATGGTCCGACTTCTTGAGCGAAAGCGCGCGTGTGCGCAAGGGCGGTACTATCCTCTCTCTTTCCCGTCTAATGCAGTGGACAGACGAATCGCCAAGCAGGCAGAGAGAGGGCGGCGGCGAGTGTGGGATGGGGAGCGCTCAGTAAGAACAGCAAAACACCCAAATCCAGCGGGTAAAGGCGCGGCCCGGCGAAGGTGAAGTAGATGACTGTAACAATTGCAGAGAGTAGAGAGGAAAGGAGGAAGGTAGGCAGCGACGGTAAAGATACTTGTGAAGCCACAGTTTTTCGTAATCACTCATTGTTGCGTGGAGGTGTTGGTGCGTGTAATGCACAAGGTCGAATGTATCGGTAAATGGGAGAACCCGAACACGGGTGTGAGTGCGAGTGGGCGCGGGTCGGGGGTCGTGTGAGGGTAAGAGGCGCATGGAGGGAGACGGTGGTGAAACGTACATCCAAAGAAAAGGAGAGAAGAAGCGGGGGTGCAGAAGGGGTGGCATAGAAACGGAGAATGGTGCACAGCCTCAGCAAACGGTTTCAAGGCGCGCCAAGTAGCAATGTGAGGCATCATCTTGGTCACCCTCGCTCGTTCGTGGCGCGGTCCGGAGAGAGCCTGCCGTACCTTTGACAAGGACGAGAGCTGCGGACACGCAGCAACCACTGTCGAGGAGCCGAAATACTAGAGGCAGGTAACGGTTGGCCACGGCACAGCGGCACAAACCATGGGCAGGGCAACGTGCGTGGAGGAGAGAGAAAAACGTGGTGTGCTCATGCTTCAGCTCCTTTCCTTGCATTTTCCGCTCTCCGCATCTCCTGTGTGTGTGCGTTTGCTCGCGCATTGGACTTTGTGTTCGTGGGACGCGCTCAATCCAGGCACCCTCATACCGATCCGCGCATACAGACAAGCTCACGCCAGAGAGAACAACGCCGACACTTACACTCGTCTATAACGCGCATTTCTGAATGAGGTGCTCGGGGAGGGGAAGGGCAGCCGCACAGCTCGAAAGAAATCGGCGGGTAGAAAGTGGTGGTGCATCTATTGTGTACCTGCGGGACTGTGTGTGTGTCAGTGCGTGGCTCCACGAAAGGAAGCGGCGCGGCGGAAAGTGGCCAAACAAGAAGGCGGTGTGCTCTAAGAGAAGAGAGAAGCGGTGAAAAGAGGGCGGAGGGACCTCACTTTGGCGGGGTGAAGGCCCGCCTGCCTTTGCTTCGCCTGAGGCTTACCCGCTCGCCTCCGTCAACGGCACGTGACGTCCTCTAGCCAGATGACCAAGCAGCGGTGCCTGTCTCCACATCCCCACCCCACACACACACGGTGACCATCAGCTCTATTACTGGTTAATGGTCATTTCACGGTAGAAGGCATAGCCGGCCCATGTGAAGTACACCGTGATGCAGGTGACTAGAAAAGCCCCGATCATGTCCGTCATCTTCTCCGACGCGCTAGCAGAAAAGAGGCGCTTGGAAAAGCATGCCGAGACAGGTTGATGCGAGGAGGCGCTGACACTCGTTGGCGGAGCCGCAGCATCATTGGATGCGCGCCTTTCCCGAGCGCGCGCAATGGCCTCGTCGATCAGCCGCTGCACAGCCACCGGATCCGGCGGTGGCAGCGACGGGCTCTTGGCTGGTGCACGACCAGACGGACGCGGAGACGACTTCCCTGAGGACTGCGAAGCAGACCGCGACTTGGAGCGAGAGGCATTTTTTCGGCGCGGCGGCATGGCAGAAACGGCGCAGAGAGGACGAAGAGAGAAAGAGGAGCACTGATTCAAGTGGGCGGGAAATTGAGAGAGAGATCACGCGCGACTGCTGCTGACAACGAGTGTGTGTGTGGGTTCAAACAACGAAGCGCCGGAGGGGGTAAACAAAGACATTCCAGCAGCCACAGAGAGAGACACAAAGAGGCAGAGAGAGAGATGAGGCAAAGGAAGTGGAACGTAAAAAAAACACGACAGGGACGGAGGAAGAGGAGTATGAGAGACTGTCCCCGAGTCACTCCAGCTGCACAACGGTAGAAACCTGCGCGGTGTGGGCGGAGAACGGAGCTCGAGGTAGCTCTTCACACTTCACCTCCATCCTCGTAACTGCTGCCTTCTGGCGAAGGCACTGTGTCAAGCCTGTGTTGTGTACTGGTGCAGCACTCAAGAGAGCGAGAGAAGAGCGCCCCACGCACACGAGGGGAGAACGCGACGCGAAGCGGGGTGCAGGCACGAGAGGCGCGCGGGTCCTTGATGCTCCTTTCTGCGGTTGAAAAAGTGCTCGGAGAGTTGCGATCTCCATGGCCGTCTACTTGCGGCTGTGCCTGATGGATACGTTTGTTTTCATCTGCGCATCTGGGTGGCGATGTCCTTGAGATGAGGGCGAACACCAGCTTCGAGTCGAAACAGGGTAGAGGAGGGAGGGAGAGAACACCGGAGAGAGGCCGATGAGGACGGAGAGGAGAGACGAGCAGATTCCAAGAACAACGGAAGCGGCGCTCGCATTTTGAAACGAAGCGCCTGCACGAAACCGCACACACACGCACACACGACGGAGAGAGAGAGAGCGAGAAGACCTCGTGCGATGAAAGAGAGAAACGCGACAAGCACACTAATCCAACGTCGAGATCAGTTCGAGCAGCTTCGGCAAGTATAGTTTTGTGCCGCCTAGTACCGGAAACTCGTGCAGGATACCCTTCTCCTTGTAAAAGCGCAGGAGTGGCGTTGCGACGGCGCTGTACGCATCCTGGCGCGTTGTCACGACATCGATGTCATCGTCCTTTCGGGTGATGAGAGGTTTTGTGCAGCCGCACTTGTCGCACACGCCATCCAGCTTGGGCTTGAGGGGGTCCATCTTGATCCCTCCCTCGTCGATAGAGGCCAGGTTGTACACAAACCCGCAGTCCGGGCAAGATCGGCGCGACGAGAGCTTCTTGATGATCACGTTACGCGGTTGAGTGAGGTTGATGACGTGGTCGATCTTGATCTCCCCTGACGACCACAGTGCTGTTGCCTGCGAGATGTTGCGCGGGTACCCGTCCAAAATGTACCCGTTTGGTCGCTCCTTGTCCGCCGACAGCGACGCTATGTGCTGCGCCACCATCTTTGTGATGATCTCATCGGGAACAAAGACGCCCTTCTCAATCAGCTCCTTCACCTGCTTGCCGATCGCCGTGCCCTCAGCAACCTCCTTCCGCAGAAGGTCTCCGCTGGAGACGGCGTGGCAGCCCAGCGACACGGCCGCGCGACCGGAATAAGTCCCCTTCCCCACACCCGGCGCACCTACGAACAGCAGCCGCAGGAACTTGCTCGGCATGTAGAGAAGGCCGTCCGCAGCTGCGCGCAAGCAAAAGACAACAGCATACAGCCCTGTGTGCGCGTAGTGCAGCTCGACCCTGAAGTCTATGCACCGCAGTAACTACGTAGGCTGGCGCCTGTGGCGGTTTTGGCGGAAAGGAAGGCGCTCGTTGTTGCTGATGCGCCGAATCTAAAAGAGAAGGGGAGACAAAGACCTTGTAGTCTAATGACAAGGAGAGTAGGGAGAGGGAGAGAGATGACCACTCACCACGATATCGATTGTATAGCGCCGCTTGACGGTGGGCATGGGCGAGAAGACGACCACACCACCACGAGCAGTAAGTGCGGCAGAGGAAGTGGAGGCGGATCGCAGCAGACGTCGGTAGGTTGAAGTACAATGGGAGAAGAGGTCCGCCCACCGTGCTTGTCGACGTGACACGAAGAAGTGTCTTCTCCCCTTTCCCTTCCCCTAACTATGGATAGGTGACGCAGCCAGACAGCAAGTGGAGCAGACAAGGAGCCGAATGGCACTCCCCTTTCAGAGCCTTGCGAGTGTGCTTGCATGGAAACATAAAAACAAGCGCAATCTCCCCTCCCCCTAATGCGTGAGACTATGTCGCGTGGGAGAGCGCTGCCTCTGCGCGCATAGAGCAGCTGCATGTACACACACACGTGTCGACTACCCCTCGTTGCAGGAAAGAGATACGTATTCGAAACCACTTGTCTTCGTTGCACCCGTGCATGCATGCATGTCTTCGAGTGGGTGTAGTCTCCTCAAGCCCAATGATTGGCGGGTGCCTCCTCTCTTACACCTCTCAGCCTCGCGGTGGCTGTTCGAACTTTGGCGGCCTTTATTTCGCTCTTGCGTCGAAATTCGGCTTAGGGGATCCGAGAACGATGACCACCAGAGATTTAATAAACAACAGCAACGCGTTACTCGGCAGGCTCGCTCGTGGGTGCGCATCAGCGAGTGAGCTGCCGCGCACGTCGGAGGGGAGGGCAAGGAAAAACGACGGACGAGCGGAGAAGCGCTCCTTCTCCTTCAGTGACTACCGCCGCCGCAGTAGCCTCCACCTCCTTCCTTGCACAACGCACACCACTGTACCAAGGGACAAGGGCACCTTCGCGCTCCGCACATGTCAGAGAGAGAGAGGAGGAGGGCGGCCTCCCATGCAGCCACCCTCTTCTACCCCCAGGAGACACGCACTCGCGATGGCGCACATCCACTTCATTAGCCACATTAAAGCTGATGCAACCCTCCGATGCGTGCACAAACCAACGCACTCACAGGGACGCGCACCGCCACTGATGTGGCGTAGGCCTAAATCTTCTTGACCCTCTCCTTTGCAACCGTCTTGACCCGCCTGCCCCCCAGTGGGGCGGCTGCTGAGGTGGCCGTCGGCACCTTTGTCTTCTTCCTCTTGTCGGCTGGGGTGAGCGCTGCGGCTTTCTGGCTGCCGTGTTCACGTTTGGGGCATTTTTCCGGGGCCGCGGCATACTTCTCCACTTCCCCCGCTGCGTCCTCACGCTCTCGCTTGCCATGTGCGGGAGCCAGCTTGGACAACGCCTGCTCCTCATCCGCGGAAAGCTGAATGGCGGCCTTGTAGAGTGGCTCGTGCTGTACCACGTGCAGAACTTCGCGTGCAATGAGTGCCGCGTGGTGGCGGTTCAGCTTGGCGCTGTTGGCTTCGTCGGTGACATACCGCAGAAATGCCTTGACGAGCATCGGCAGCGCTGCGAGGTGGGACGTGGCAGCAGGCTTGCTGCAAATCTCTACAGTCTCGGGCACAAATGTTGGCGTGAGCCACGTGTGGTGGTTCCACTCCTTATTCTCCATAGAGAAGAGGTTGTGCTCCTGCCAGTTGGGAAGCAAGAACCTCCACTTGCGCTCCTCGTGAGGGGTGAGCAGGTGCATAAGGATTTGGTAGCCATAAGGGCTGTTGACTACCTGCCCAATGTGCTCCGCTAGGTCGCTCGCAACGTATTTCCTCAGCATCTGCGCGTCGTACAGGAGATCAAACAGGCGAGCGATGACCGGTGCTGCGTACTTGCTGGTGCAGAGCTCCCCCAGCTGAGCGTTGAAGCTGTGAAGCACTTCCTTGCGCTTCTTTGGCTCTGTCAAGGAGAAGGCGAGGGAGGCAAGAGGGGCGCCTTCCCGGGTGACCGAAATAGCGGTAATGTGTGGACGCAGCGTGTCGCACAGCTCGCTCACCTCATCACGCGTGCCGCACCTTACGTAGGTGCCAACGAGCCGCTGCACAAACGGGTACCCAATCGCCTCCTTCTGTGACACCAGTTTGTCGCTGAGGTCAAAAAGGCGACTGAGAAGGCGACGCTGAAGTGACGGGTTCTGCTTCAAGACCGCCTCCACCTCCGGGTACCCCGGCCACCGCTTCATCACTGCCACGTTGTCTTTAAACACAGCTAACAAGAGGAGGCTGCGGTCCGCAGGGCTGCACCACCGACTGCTGTATACAGAGTGGAGCACCTCGATACCGAACTTGTGCGCTACAAGCTGTGGCACGGACGGTATCACGTGCGTCATTAACTTACTGTAGGCCTCGTGTGGAGCGTGGCGTACCAACGCGCAAACCACGAAATGCGCGTAGGCGTCCGTCGCGTAGGTGGAAAAGTCTTTCGAGACCCACTTCAAGAGCCTGTTGACCTGCTCCGCCGAGCCGTACTTGATCATTGACTGCACCACACGGCTCACGCTCGGTGTACGCACGAGGTTCGCGAACTTGGGCTCGATGAGATGCATGAGCTTGTCCACCATGGGGTACTTGTGCGCATATGCGGTCTTCTTGCTGGAAGGCATGGCAGCTTGCTCCTCCGTGCGCTCCTCGATCGTGCGCAGCTTCTCCCATAGGCGCAAAATCTCGCCATGCGCCGACGACATCTTCAGTGCATGCTTTTCAGCCGCATCGAGTACGCGCCCCCCCTTCTTCTTGATGAGGGCGATCTTCGCCAATCGATCTGACTGAGGAAGCTTGCTGAGGCGCTCCTCTCGCGCCTCCTGCTTCTTCGCATTCGTACGGCCCATAGCTGATCACGGCGCGCCCACTTACAGACACGGGGCAGAGAAACAGGATTCAGAATGACTAGCCGCTGCAACCGAGAGGAAGGTGTGAAGTCGGATGACTGTGAGTGTGGCTGAGTGTAAGTCACAGTGGCAAGTGCGCGTGTGCCGGCGATAGCCGCTCTGGTGGCGATGTCGCGGAGAACGGAAAAGGGAGAAAGTATAAAAGGAGAAGGAGATTCGCCAACGTGTCCGTTTCGCTGCTGTGCAACGCGAGGTCAACACTGCACCCCCCGGGTCTGCCACAGGGCCCCTCCCACTCGCATCGCGCGGTGCGGAGC
>NC_018252.1:856888-857554 GCF_000227135.1 Leishmania donovani | reverse complement strand
GCCGACGTGAGTGGCGCTGAGTCTCTCCGACTCCCCAACGTCGCAGGCGCTTGGCCCTCTCACCACGAGAAGGGGCTGTGGGGCGCCTGAGCCGCCCCGCACCACTAAGCAGCGAGGGCCGGGTGGGATACGTCCCAGCCACGTCGGCACACTCTGCCCATCATATGGATGGCACACGCGTGTGCAGTGCTGCAGGTCGCTCCGGTGCAACGCCGTCCACCGTCGGACCGCCGACGTGAGTGGCGCTGAGTCTCTCCGACTCCCCAACGTCGCAGGCGCTTGGCCCTCTCACCACGAGAAGGGGCTGTGCATTGGCCGGAATAGGGGAGGGGAGGGGCTGCCCGGCTTCGCCACGCACCGAGTGGGGAGAGGGAGTGGGTGCACAGAGCCCTGCGGCATGGCGCACGGAGGCGTGGGTCCCTCCCCCCTCCGCCGTTAGTGAGGGGGAAAGGGGGGAGAGAGCGAGAGGAACAAGGGTGCCCGAGTTGAGCCACATTTTCGATTTTCCGTGAAGCCGCTGCACACGAAGCCCTGTCAGTCGCCGTCAGCCTGCGCCGAGCGTGGTTCATTACGTGTGCGGACGCTACTGCTTGGGTGCATCAAATCTGCGGCAGCCGCGTTGTCAGCCTCTGGGACAGCGCTGAGGTGGGGAAAATGGAAGAGAGA
>NC_018252.1:836399-856789 GCF_000227135.1 Leishmania donovani | reverse complement strand
CACCACGAGAAGGGGCTGTGCATTGGCCGGCATAGGGGAGGGGAGGGGCTGCCCGGCTTCGCCACGCACCGAGTGGGGAGAGGGAGTGGGTGCACAGAGCCCTGCGGCATGGCGCACGGAGGCGTGGGTCCCTCCCCCCTCCGCCGTTAGTGAGGGGGAAAGGGGGGAGAGAGCGAGAGGAACAAGGGTGCCCGAGTTGAGCCACATTTTCGATTTTCCGTGAAGCCGCTGCACACGAAGCCCTGTCAGTCGCCGTCAGCCTGCGCCGAGCGTGGTTCATTACGTGTGCGGACGCTACTGCTTGGGTGCATCAAATCTGCGGCAGCCGCGTTGTCAGCCTCTGGGACAGCGCTGAGGTGGGGAAAATGGAAGAGAGAATGGGGGAGAGTGCACGCGTGTGGACAGGTGCGCGCGGCAGCAGAGGAAGCTGGATGGCCTCCAAGGGAGAGGCGAAGAGAATTCCTCTGACAAAGACAGGCATTGCCCCCTGGCCCTCCTCCTATCTCCGCCTCTCCACGCAGAACACACAGCGCCTCTTTCGCGGTGGCCAGAAGCCGCCAGAGAACCCACACACATGCAGGTGCACGTGGGCACTTTTTACTCTCTAGCGAGGCTGCACTTTCGGCCTACCTCGCTGGCCGTGGGCACACCTCTCCAGAGTTTTGCGGACTTGCTTGATGCGCCTGCGTAGCTCATGCAACGCAGCGCACTCGCGGCGCGCCACTGATACGTGATGCTGAAAGAGCCGCTCCTGTCGGTCTACCGTCTGTGCTTCCTCCAACAGCACGTCCAGATTGTCCTCTAGTGCAACGTAAGCGGCGTGCACCGCAGCCTGGCAGGTCGCCAGCGCGTCGTTGAGGCTGATCAACTCCTCATAGTTCCTCTTGAGTACAGCACTGGCTGGAACCACGAACGTCGACTTTCCATCGCTTCGCGTACGCTCGATCCACTTCGCATGACAGCTGTATGAGCTATTCGGCCGCGCCGCGGTCACGGCCGCCAATGTTGTCTTCATCTCCGCCACACTGCTTTTGAGAAGTCTCTCGTACCCGCGCCACTCCTGAACCGCCGCGTGGATATCGCCGGCGGTGAGAGTACCAACAAGGCGCGCCGTGCTGTCATCGCCGCACGCAAGGGTCTCCCCATCGAATGTCGGTGATGCCACGCTCTTGTCAGGCTTCGGCCTCTTGAAGGTGCGTTCAACGTGGGTATCTTCGAGTGTGGCCGCGTCGCGCAAGAAGACATCTGCCCCTGCTCCAACAGCCGCCGCAAAAATCGTCAGGAGCTGCTGCGATGGAGGTGAAGACAACTGAGAGGAAGACGAGTTGGAGTCTAGCCAGCTCAGTAGTTGGTGTATCACGCCCACTACGCTCACATCGTGCGCATCAGAGCTGTTTGCAGCGATCTCGTAGGCATAGGCGTCAATAGGGTCGGACGCTGGCATCCGCAGCGACGGCGCTTCGGAAAATACTGCCGCATCGTCGTCCGCTGTGGCCGGTACTTCCGGTGGGGACGCGGATGAGCCACCCCCGAAAGGACGAGGCAGGTCGCGCCGCCGGACTCCGATGTGATCGAGAGTGGATAGGACGGTGTCTTCCATCCGCCGCAGATCAAAGAGAAACGATAGCAGCGGATCAACGACGGCTGCAGGAGCACCATAGCGGAAGCCGTGACGCTTGGCATCGCGGTTAGACGTCATCCGCGATTTGCAGTGACGATTCTACGCGAGAATTGCGTGTGCGTGTGTGTGTGTGTGTGTGCCTCTTAGAGCCTGCCGGGCGACGTCTTGGACGCCGACAGCTTGGGAGGCACTTTGTATCTGTGCACCACGGCCCACTCAAAGTCCCTCAACAAGTGTGAGGCAGAAGCACCGTTGCTTCCGCTTCCGCCGCCTCAGCGTCTGTCTGTCTGCATGTGTGCGTGCGCGTGTGGGTTTGTGTTGGTATGGGCCGTCCGCGAGGGAGGTGAGAGGGTGCGCATGTTAGTGTGTGTGTGCGAGACAATAAAGGAGAACAGCGGTTCAAGGACACGTTAGTATTAAGAAAACAAGGGAGAAGGAGGCGGGCATCGAAAGCACACGGGGCTAACATGCACAACAACATGAGTGGAAAGGTAGCCGAGAAGGTGCAAGAGATGGGACACCGTCACCGACTCCGTGGCAACCCAGACCCTCTTGAGAGGCGGCTCCCCGTTGAAAGATGGAAAGCGGCTGTCCTTTAGACAAAGCTGTGCGACCCTCGATAAGGCGGGTGGAACCAGTGTGTACGGGTGCCCGTCTGGGCGGGTGGCTGTCGACGCGCGCTGCATTCGAGAGCTGTTTCGCCTCTGTCCTCCACATACACACACGCAAACACATATATGCATATTTGCATGCCTACGCGAACAGAAAGGCGCATGTGAACACCCAAAGAGCCGTGCACACATGACAACGCGCTTCATAACCCGCTCTCGATCTCGAGGAAAACTCTTCTAAAAGAGAAACCGAGTCGCATGATCTCTCTCTCCTCCTTACAACGCAGGCGCCCGCCTGCACAGGCAAAGGCCTCAAACACACGCGCACGCCAAAGAAGAGAAAAACGGACAAACACTCAAGTATCTACACACGCTATAAACGCGGCGGGGCGCGGGTGTCACACACGCGCAGAGACAGACAAGCACGCTGATGCACATTCTCCTCTCACTCAAGAGCCAAAGGCACGGAGACCACAACACTCTCACACACCCTGAGAGCACACAGTCGTCCATGTTCGTTCAGTTCAAAAAAGAACTGCAAACCCAAAGAGGCAAAAAAAAAACGAAATCAAGCAAGCCAAAAGAAGAGGGCAGTCGCACGAAACGAGTGTGGGAGAAAGACCTTCGCTTGCGATTCGGGTGTGCAGCCGTTGCGGCACCCGCACGCGCATCGCATCCGGTCGCGTACCTCCTCTGTCCACCCACATGCCGCCTTGTGGGCCTGTCCACCCGAGACACACGCACACATGTCTGTGGCAAGGCAGTCGAGCCCCAAATATATATATGTATACGGGCGGATGTCACACCCAGCGACACGCATGGCGGTATTGCTGAGTACGCAAGTGTACAGTGTGAGCAAGGGGAGGCACGACTCAGCAGGAGACGAAGCGGGGGGAGGGGGGAATGACACTGCTAGCGGCAGTGAATGAAGAAAAGAAAGGCAAGACGAAAAGAGAGTAAGTGAGGTTGATAGGCAAACAGACGCGGTAGTCCGACGAGCCTTGGCGAGAGAGCTGTTTCCAAGGCTCGAACCCAGACACAGTCACATACACATAAAACAGCGCACGTGAACCTGCTCGCCCCTACACAACTCCACGCCGATGGATGCGGTGAAAAGGACAACTAGGAGGTGGAGATGGTGAGAGGAGGGGTGTGCATGTGTGCGAATGGCGGAGAGGAAGGGCAGGGAAGAACACGAGGAGCCAGTTCAAGAATGCCGAACAAAGAAAAACAGAACAGAAAACGAACAACTCACAACAAGACTTTGGCGGCGTATGGAAGGCGGGTGGGTAGATGGGAAGCACAAGGAAACGGAGGGAACCGGGGGAAGAAGGGGTTTGGTAGATCCACAAGAGAAGACGAAAACATCAAAAAGTAGAGGGGCACCAGCCAGCATCGCACGATCGCGTACCTCTCTCTCTCGTAGTGCCCCCGCCGGTGAGGAAAGAGCGAGAGAGGGGCGGTGTGCTACGCACATATTGGCTGCGTCCGCACCGGGCGCAGCCACAGAAAGAGAGAGATCACATTTCAGCGGTGGCACTCATACATGGGAAGACCGACGCACAGAGAGACACACGCGGGCCACGCTGCAACGAGAAGTGTGCCGATAGCAGCGAGTAAGAGATCCGGAAGGGCATGGGCACGTGTAAGCAAAACAGCAAGATGACGACGGCGGCAGGTGTAGAGCGAGCAAAAGGGAGAAAAGGTGAAGAGATAATAATCTAAGCAAACACACGCACACGCGCCCACACAGAGAGGGAGAGGGAGAGGGAGGGAGAGAAGGGAAGGAAAGGGAAGGGAAGGAAGGCGAGAGGGGGTTGTGGCCGTTGACGTCGGACGTGTGCTTAGTGGAGGGAGCGCGCGTGTATGAGGGAGAGACTGGTGGTGCACGGATAAAGAATGGCCCAACACTCCCTTTCACAAGTCTTCGTGCGCATGATAACGATTCGCTGCTGTGTATGCGCGTCTATGCGAAAATCTTCGCCGGCGTGGGTGGACCATTCAGGCAGTCGTTGGCTGTATCGTCACACTCATGCACACGCGCGCTCAGGCATGTGAAGACATGCGAAGACAACTTGGCGCCACCCTCCACACCGTGCGTGCGCACAACGATTCCGCTTGTGTGATATCGTCCTGGGTATGCGGGTGTGTGTGAGCGCGTCTCTGTGTGCTTGCCTGGATTTTAGAGTACATGGCTTCTTCTTGTCTTCATGCAGAAAACGAAGGAGTGAGGGAGAGGGGGAGGGGCGTGCGTGTGAAAGACAAACACACGCACGCCAAACGCAAGGGAGACACCACCCAACGCTAAGTTGACGGAAACGAAAGCGTAAACAAACGAAAACGCGTCTTCGGTTGTATTTCCGTTTTAAGGATTCCTTTCCTGTGCCCTCCCGTCCTTTGGCGACGCAGCAGCCCGCGTTCGCAGGTTCGCGCATGCTCTGGCCGCGTCAGCTGTTGTTCAGGTGGCTGTCCGCCGTGCAGGAGAAGCCGCCAAACAGCCTCTGCTGGCCATCGTTGAGCTGCGAGCTCTGTGCCGGCGTATTCACGACTTGGTGCGGGTTCTTCAAAGAGGTCGAGGGGCCAGCGCTGACATTTTTGCGCGCAGCCAGCATCTCCTCCACCGACGGCAGTGGGGTCCACCGCGGTGGGGCAACCTTTCGCTGCGCCACCTCCTCAAAGCTGATCCCCGTCCAGTAGGGGTGCTGCTTCACCTCAGGGCCCTTGATGCGACGGTTGGGGTCCTTCATGAGCAAACGGCTGATCAGGTCTTTGGCTTCCGGCGACACCGTCACGCCACTGGGGAAAGAGAGGTCTGAGTACAAGATGTTGTCGAATACCTCCGTCATGCTGCGGCCATTGAAGGGAGTGCGACCGCACAGCATGCGGTACAGCAGAATGCCGAAGGACCAGAAGTCCACTGCATTGGTGTACTCACGTTGGCGCAGCACGTCAGGCGCCACGTAGAACGGCGACCCGACGAACGAGTTGGCGCGCAGGTCCTTGTCGGACACGTCCTGGCCGTCCTTGTGGAAATCCTTGGACAGGCCGAAGTCCGCAAGAGCGCAGTGACCCTCACCATCCAGCAGAATGTTCTCTGGCTTCAGATCTCGATATATGACACTGTGCTCGTGCAGGCACATAATGGCCAAGAGGATTTCGGCACCGTACAGCTGCGCCGTTGCCGGGTCGAGCTGCTTCTTCGGGACGGAGTTCATGTACTTGTCGAGGTCACCACCAGGCATGTAGTCCATGACGAAGAACAGCTTGTGCTCCGACTGGAAGGTCCAGTACAGTTTCAGCAAGTAGGGGTGGTTCAGGCGAGTCAGCACGTTGCGCTCCGTAAAGACGTCCTGCACTCGCTTGTGGTCCAGCAGGCCCTGCTTGTTGATCACCTTCATGGCGTAGTACTTGTTCGTCGAGAGGCGACGGCACAGCACCACATAGGCAAAGGAGCCCTTGCCGAGGACGTCGAGGGTCTCGAAGTCGTCTTTGGTCAGCTTCTCCTGCGGCGGCTCAGGGGTTTCCACACGCTTGTTCTCCAAGGTAGGCGTCGACTCGGACTTCTTATCATCCTCCTTGTCCTTCTTGTCCTTCTTCTTGAAGAGTTTCATGAACATTTTGACGGGGTGAGGGTGCTTGAGGTGTGCACAAGGGAGATGTGTCGTCGCTGAGAGCGAGAGAGAGGAGGCGTGTATGCGCTTGTGCACGGAGACGGCAGCCAAGAGGAGAAAACAAGAAAAACGGTAAAGCTTGCCGGCTTAAGCGCAGGTGAGGGGGAGCGGTCGGCGGTGGCCTGATGGAGGACACCTCACACAGATAGACGGAGGGAGGGGGGCGGTGCGTGTGCGTGAGTGGGTAAGTGAGTGTGAGGATGCGAGCCCGTGCCACGCCCGAACACTTCACGCACAAGAAACGCACAGCGGAAAAGAGGCTAACAAAGCGAGCGGAGGAACGACGACGGGAAGCAAGCCGACGCAGCAGAAGAGACGGACAACTACGGCACAGGAGGCAGTGGGGGGTGGGGGGTGAGGGACCGCTCGCTAATATGCGTGTGTGCGTGTGTGTATGTGCGCTACGCGGAAGACAGCAAAGAGACAAGCGGGTGCTTTTTGTTTCTTCTCACGTTAGTCAGTACCCGAAACGGTTGTGTTAGCGAGAGTGATGCGGAGGAAGCACGCACGTACGCGCCGGCGGGTAAGTGCGAAGGAGAGCGGAAGCCACAAACGCACACGCAGAGAAAGAGAGACTGTAATAGGATGTAAGCGTATGCTTTGTTGTACAGCCGTGTCTCTACGAGGATGGCGTTGGCGGTGACTTGGAGGGAATATGCGGGCGCGTTGTACTGACGAGGATGGCGTTTAGGCACCTCTTTTCGCTGATGTTGGTCTGCTTGATGCCTGGCGCTCTCTCCCGGGTGGGCGTTTGGTCTTCTGCTAGGCGTAGCGAAAGAGAGAAAACAAAGGGCGCTTGTTTAAGTGAAGGGGGAGCGCGAGTGGCTGAGGCTGCTGAGTGAAGCAGGCGTCTGCAGTGTGTGATGGTGCGTCTGTGCCGGGCACTGGGGGGGGGGGAGAAAGAGGACGGCCAAGCGCGCACAACTGGTTGTTATCCACTAGAGGAGGGGTGAGAGGGCGGTGACACG
Source organism: Leishmania donovani (assembly GCF_000227135.1). Taxonomy (NCBI): domain Eukaryota; phylum Euglenozoa; class Kinetoplastea; order Trypanosomatida; family Trypanosomatidae; genus Leishmania; species Leishmania donovani. Next base: position 849,918 of record NC_018252.1, on the reverse strand, counting down.
GCAGGGCCAGCGGAAGAGCGCACAACCGGGTGTATACAGACTGCTAAACAGACAGCAAAAAGGCAGAAAGGCTAGGAAATATATATATATATGTGTGTGTGTGTGCGTGCGTGCGTGCGGGAGACGCACCCACACCAAGACACACAAAACAAACAAAGCACACCACGCGAGAGAGGGAAAGGGAGGGAGGAACAATGAAGAAACAACGGAAGCGAAAGGCACAACGATGTCGAGGGCGGGCGGTGGAGAAAAAGAAAAGGCAGCGGGTGTTGGGTGGTGTAGAGGGAAGAGACTCGTTCTGCTTGGTGGCCGAGGGGAGAGTGAAGAGGACTAAGTACAGAGGAAGTGCACACAGCTCTACGTTGTGTGACAGGGAGAGAAAGGCGTGGGCGCAGAGACACACACAAACGGCGGAAGCGGGACGAGAGAGAGAGAGGGGGGCCACGACGGGGGTGAGTCGATGTGGATAGAGAGAATGACAGCAAATGAGGTGAAGGGCGCGCTGGGGATGAGGGAAGCGACGGTGCTGCATTCTGAGAGTGAGCCGCTGTACGACTTCAGCGTGCTCACCAGGAGGGTTGAGAAGGGACGTTGACACATCCACTGTAGCCTCCATCGCCTGATAATGTACATCATGCATGTTCGCGTGTTTGCTCGTTTATCATCTCTGGCGATGCCGCTCGTGCTTGGTTTCAGAAAGTGTTCACGTGTACGGTCGAGGCGGAAGAAAGGCTCCCAGCTGCGTCCATTCGGGAGGAGAGAACGGCATTCACCAGCAGTAGTGCAAGGAGAGATGTGAAACGCGCATCAAGAGACCATCAGTGCACACGCCAACACGCGCAGACAGGGAGATGGCAAGACCAAATGGACGAAGGGTCGCACAGCAAAGAAAACGGGAGAAGCAAGCGAGCGCCAGCCAAGTGGGTCAACGACATAGAGGGAAAGCCGGAGGCACACGCAGAGTAGCAACAGCAGCGAGGCGGCAGGCAGGCGAAGTCTTCCACAAGTGTCAAAGAGCCACACACAAGCACACACAAAACGGCGAAAACAGCGAGAGAGAGAGAGCGAAGCAGGCGCGACATGTGCACACAGACCACCCTATCATGGCATCACCTCCGCCACCGCATGCATGCACGCGCCTGAGGACTAAAATTCGTGGAGAAGCTCGGTGAGGTGGCTCTCCAGGCTCAGCAGACGGCTTGGCACAACCGGCGGTGAAGAAGCGGCTGCTTTGACCTGCAACTGCATTGGCGCAGCGGCGCCTGCACCTGCAGCCCACCCCCGCAGCTGTGTACACGCCTCTGCCACGTCCTCGGCACGACTGAGGCGGTGCGGCACGGTATGGGGCCCGAGGAGAAGCCGCATGTGCACCGAATCTAAAAGAGCGCTGGCGTATAGCCAACAGCAGAAGCAGAGCGCCTCCTCGCCGTCAGCGATAGGCGGTCCAAGGTACAGGAGGGAGAGCTCTTCCTGCGTGAACTCGCCATTGTCGACCGGTTGAGGGTCGGAGGTGGCGTTTGCGTGTTCGCCCATCCAGCCAACCATGCGAGGAACCCACAGCGCCACGTAGCGGCTCATCACTCGCTCCACCACATCCAAGGTCGGCGCATCTGTCGACGCCGGGAAAGAAGCACCACTGCAGGCGTCATGGACCCACACTGCGAGTGCCGCCCGCCGCTGCACCGCCTCTCGTACGCCGTCCAGCGCCACAGAAAACGGTACGAGAATGTTCGACGCGTCCCTCTCCCACGGGTGCAGGCGAAGCAGGGTCAGCACGCACACCTGCAGTGTCGTGACTCCGAACGCCTCCTGCGAGGTGGACTCCATAAACAGCGGCTCGGCTGCAAAGTCGGACAGCAATTTGGTGACGGCGTAGAGTCGTCCGCAGCGAGACTGGCTCAGCACATACTGATGAATAGGCAGCAGATCATCGGCGGAGCCGGAGGTGCTCCTCGCAGGCTTCTGCCGTCCATCGGTGCACGCCTGCGTGAGGCGCGTGGAGAGGTCGATCTCGCGGGACCATTGCACCAACACCTTGAGCAGCTGCGTGAGAGTCTGCGCCTCGCTGTTCAGCTTCTCTACACAGTGCACCGCGTCCGTGTACGGGTCGAAGAGCTTCTCCTGACTCTCGCTTTGGCGGGCAAAGACAACGCCGATGTCGTCGAGTGTGACGGCATCGCGCAGCCGCGCTACAGACGCCGCCAGCGCCGTCTCCTCCGCGCGGTACACCTGGCTGTACAGGTTTAGCAAGACGGGATAGCAGTGCTGAAAGACGCGGTCTGCCACCCAGCGGCCCACCAGAGCCTCCCCTCCGTAGTCGAGCACCTTCAACTGCTGCTCCGGCCCTACCATGTCCAGCACCCAGCGCACCATCGAGCGCGCCAGCGACGCAATATCACGCAAAGCCAGGTCAAGGTCCGCAGCGCTGATGCGCCGCCCCTCCGCTGGGTGGATGCAGCCGCCGTACGCGTTACGCAGCGTGCACCACCCCAGTGGGTTGCCGTGACCACCAGCACCCACTTCCGTGTCTACACCGCAAGTACCATACAGGCAGTAGAAGCAGCGCCGGAACACATGCAAAGCCGTCTTGGCGACCTTGTGAGCGTTGAGCAGTTCAAGCACGCAGCTGCGCACGTACTCTGTGGAGTTGGACTGCTTGATGTCTGCACGAGATATGTCAGCCTTCTCATAAGTGATGCGGCGCGCCTTGGCATCGGCGTTGCTCAGCAGCGACTCCCACTGGAAGCTCTCGCGCCACTCGTACACCTCCGTGTCCATGCGGGCCTGTGGAGTGAGACTCGGCAGCACGAGCTCTCCATCTACGGGGCTGCAGGCGCTGCGCCAGTCGGCGGATATTCGAACGCCAGACGGCAGCGTAACGTGCCCCTCACCGTTGCATTTGCCATCACGCCACACCACATCCAGCACGACGCCATCCCATCCCGGTCGCGACGCCGGAGGCCATCGAGCCGCCCCGCATGGTGCGTGACGCTCAGCGAGTGCCTTGCCATCGCCGCTCCCGCAACTCCATCCACCATCGCTGCACAAGCGAGAGAGGCACCCCTCCACTTCGGCAGGAAATATGAAAAGAGTACCAGTGTCGTGGAACTGGCCGCGGCGGAACCGACCAATGTACCGGCTCCCGCTGGCCCACACGTAGCACCCGAAGCCCTCGCGCTCATTCTCCGCCCACTCCCCAACGTAGCGATCGCCGCTGGACGTCACCAGCTCACCCCAGCGGTGCCGCGACGGCTCCACAGAGGCGGCCCAGGCGCTGAACTTGGAGCGGGTCTGTGCGGAGGGTGGCTGCTTCACTTTCAGCTCCACAAAACCGCAGTAGCGATCCCCGTTCGGATAGTCGACACGAATAGAGGAGGAGAGGTCAGGCCGATCCATCCGCCACCGCGCCCACAGTGTGAACGTCGGTGTGCACAGGCGTCCGTAGCCGTCACGCCAGCGCTGCACAAAGTGGCCCTCGTACCGCACTTGGCCGTCCCCAGAGCGCCAAACACCACGTCCATGGGGAATGGCTACGCCATGCTTTACCTCAACAGCGCCTTCGTACGAGTCGCCAAGTTCCAAGGAGAGGTGATGGCTGATGCTGCTCGCCAAGGATGTCGCGGCCGCCGCCGTAGCGCCGTCTCGCGGAGACGTCCGCATGCGCTCCAACAAGCACAGCAGGTGTGAAGGAGCGAAGCCTGAAATTGGAGCGGAGGCGATTGAAAGAGAGAAGCGCACCAATCCTTTTTCGGCTTTCCGTCCCCTTTCATCTGCCGCCAGTCCCGTCGCGAGCCACAGTACGTTGAGTGTCGCACCTGCACTGACAATAGCGAGGTGGGTAAGCGTGTGAAGAGCCGAAGGGAGAGAGAAAGGAAGCGGCAAAGGCACGAAGAAGACGAGGAGTGGCGGGGTCGGTGAGGCTTTGAGGAGGCGCCCACGCGGCGCGGGGGAGCGAGGGCAGCGTATGTGCGAGAGCGCATGCGAAGAATGTCACGTCCATCAGGGTCATGAAAACACGTACTCACAAGCAGACCCTTGAAGACAGAGCGAGTCGCGATGCGACTGACGCGTGTGCAGCCCCACTGGCCTCTGTCATCAACTTACGCACCGCCCGCTCTCAACCTGTGATCGTGGCGGCAGCCGCACTCTGTCGGTTCTGCTGCTCCTCTCACCTCTTTTATCAACTCGGTCCCGCCAGCAGAAGTGAACGGCACTCGGCGATGGAGGAGGGGACAAAAAGACACGCCACAGTTGCAACAGCATACGTTTCCGCACACGCCAGAAGAGAGAAGGTGCGCACTAGAACGAGCCGACAGGGACGAGGATGGGCGGCGGGTCGCAGCGTCCGTACGTACGAGCGAGGGAAGGAGGACGGTATAGCGCACACCCAATGGTGACATGCCACGCCGACGATACGCCACTCGCATCACAACAATCATCGCAGAGCACACAGCACAGCACCTTCGCAGAGAGCCGCATGCCTCGACTGCTTGCCCCCGTTCGAACCAGCTGACCTGCTTCGTCTCCTCGCGCGCCACTCGGCGAGGCTTCTTCGTGTCTCGGTCAGCACACATGCGCACAGGCCCACTTCGGTCGCCACTGTCCCACCGCCTGTTCTTCATGCGGTCGCAGCCCGCGGCTTGGCTTTTGGCAAGGCTGGAGAAGCGTCTGCCGTCTTCTTGGACGGCGCTGACGCCTCACGTGCCGCCTTCTTCGCCGCCTCGTACTGCTGGTAGTAGTCGTACACCTCCGTGTCATCCGCGTACTTGAGAGCCGGGTCTGGGTGCTGATACCAGTTCGGGACAAAGAGCACGAGACACACCACCGTCGCCGCGCACACACCGATGACAGTGACGAGCACGCAGCCCATCCAGTACGCGATCGGAAAGGAGACGGCCAGTGACCCCCACAAAATGCACTGGAACATGTCTGCGCAATACCCCTGATCCCGAAGCGACATGGGTGAGAAGAGACCAGCTACCCAGCGTGCGGCGGGGTGCACCTTGCGCAGTGCCGGCGCAACGGGATGCGCTTCGGGTGTGGCGGCGGCCTCCATGAACAGCACACAGAAAGCACGGCGCTCAACGCCGGTGGCAGAAGTGGGATGAACACAACAGAGACAACAGCGGTAAATAGTGGGCGGATAGCGGGCGCTGCGACTGCTGTCGCCACGAAGAGAGAAAACAATGGAATCCAGACTTTAGTGGGCACGCGCACACGCAAAGGCACCATGCACAGGCAGAGAGAGTGTGACGCAGCAGGAGTAGAAGCCGCATCCGTCACGGGCCACATTGGAAAGTAGCACCATCAGCAGCAGCAGAGGTAGAGCGAGACCAAGAAGGCGCGTGAAAGAGAGGGAGAGAGGGAAACAGAGGGATGAAAGGAGGGAGAAAAGAGTGGTGCAAAGGGGTGGGCGGAGAGTGGGAGATAGGCACAGCGGATGCACCGACCGCTAGTGGCTCTCAACGCCACTGTGCACCACCACAAACCAAGATGCGATGAAGACACGAACCAGCAGATGCGATCGGCGTTGGACGTCTGCCTGCCGCGGTGCGAGTCCACGCAGCACATCGCCGAAGAGTAGAATTTCGATAAAGAGTGGAGATGATGAAAGGTCACAAGGGAAGCAAGAGAGCAAGAGAACTCCAACGATATACACAGGCCTGAGAAGACACGCCCATATCTCCTCCAACGATGTACGTCACCTTTCCCCTATGCGCTTCCTACATGCCCGTCAAACCGTTGGTGTTGCTCCTGATGATAGTTGTGGAAGCAAAGGCAGAAGAGAAAGGAGAAAAGGGAGCCGTGAACGGGAGAGGATCGAGGAGAGGGCACGTACGTCCTGAACCAGCTGTGTCCACACACATGCGTTGTTACGCACTGCATTGTCAGAAACTCAGCCCGGAGAGCAGGTGTCCTCCCCCACAGAGCTGTAACCGCGAGCCCCATCGCCACCTTCACCGTCTCACCGCCTCGCGGTCACCCCCGCGCCCCACCCCCACGACGCTCTGTTCCCTCCTCTGCTACTTCATCTTCTTCGCATACTTGACGCGGTAGATGGAAATCCAGTGCAGTATCGCAGTCACGGCGTTCTGATGAAAGGCTACCTCCGTGGAGAAGGATACGGTAGTGGCTGTGCTGCCGCTGCCACCAGCACCGCCACCACTGTTAGGGGAGCCAAAGACAGCTTGCGCGTCAGAGAAAGCCTCTGTCTCCTCTACGTCGTACTGCGGAACGTTGCGCCGCATGAGTACAGCCGCAAACGTCAAGGCCAGCACCCGCTCGTTCACCCCATTCACCTCCTGGTTCACCAGAAGGCCGCAGCACAGGTCAAGTATCCAGAGCAGGATGCCGCGAAGGTACGGCGGCATGCCCTGCATGTATCCGACGGGGTCGCAGTTGAAGAAGGACGAGTCGAAGACCGCGATGTCCATCTGCGCCAGCCAGATGAGGATGGCCCCCATGATGACCGCTGGCGGTGACCGCTGCAGCACCTCTGGCAAGCGCGTCGCGCTGTTGGGGAAGAGGGCCTCGGCAGTAGCGACGTTGGATGAGCCCAGCTTATCTGAGCCTGGGGCGTAGCGCGCTGGCTGTGCAGAGGACACCGGCGGCTGGTACTGGCGCGAAAGCGGCGCCTTCTTGGCGTCTGGCAGCGAGGCCCAATAGCTGGAGATTGTCGCGGCCATGTTCATCTGATCGCTCAGCGCCTTCGTCAGGCGCATCGTCTCTGACATGACGAGTTCATTGTGGGTACGGTAGTTGACGGCCTTGCCAAGAAGCAGATGCACGACGGCGGGGCTGGTGTACCCCTGCTGCCGAATGAACGCGTGCTTCAACACCTGCAGCATGAGAGGGGCAGTGTACTCCCCGAGGGGGGACTCCAGCACCGTCAGTGGAAGGCACCCTGGTAGACACTGCTTGAACAGGTCCTGCTTCGGCGAAATGACCGCGAAGGTCACAAAGTACTTGAGGATGCCGTTCACGGAGAGCACCAACACCTGCTCATACTCCCACAACACAGCGTGCGGGGGCTGTTGCATAACAAGGCGCACGTCCACGGACTCCCCACGGTGCAGCTCCGCCTTCTCCAGCTTCGCCTCCATGAACTTGTCTTCCGCCCGCACGCCGTCAATGACAGTCTGCGTCTGCGCGATCGAGACCGTGAAAGGATGCGAGCCGTTGTTCTGCACGGTGACCGTCGCAGTGAACGCCTGCGCGTTCTCAGCGATGTCGTCGACGCAGTTGCCCACAAACCGAGAGTGCGGGTTCGTCACGCTCATTTTCGGCACGTACTTGAGCGTGGGCAGTACACGGCGCAGCTGCGCCAGTCCGATCGGGTCGTCGTGGTTTGTGCGCGGAATAACGTTGGACGCCTTCGCCTGCAGCTCCGTTGTGAGCACGTCAAAGGCGAGTCGCTGGCACCGCGCCGCCCAGGCACCGCTAGCGTTGACGCAAAGTTTTCGAATGCTGCTCAGCACTGACTCAGGAATGTCCTGGTCCGGGTACATGTAGCCGTAGAGGAACGGGTTGATCTGGGAAGAGTGGAAGGAGTCGAGGCGCTCCTGCGCCTTTTGTATTGCCTTGGCGTCTGAAGGCGGCGGCTGTGTGTGGATGCTGCTGCGTCGTGCGCTGAGAAAGCACTCCGCCAGCTCGCCCGTGGTGAGGGCATAGCGCGCCGAAGGCGGTGTCAGCACCGCCACGTTGGTGCTCACACTCACCACAGGAGGGAGGCTGCTGAAGTCGTCAGGGACAGACATGAGGGTCAACAGTGCAACGAGATGGGCCGCCAAAGGGGAAGGTGAGTGCGAGGAAACAAAAAGTGGCGAATCGCGAGAGAGGCGCACACACGCACGCACACGCAGCGCAGAGGAGTTATGCGTAACCCCGCGTAGCAGGTGTGAAGCGCAGCCGTGCAATGAGTGGGTGGGCGGTCCAAGGAGAGTCTCAGCTTCGCACAGAGATGCACACAGAGACACACAGAGACGAAGAGAGAGAGCCAAGCGCGCAAGCCTCCCGGTGAACAATCTTCCCTCGCACGCTATCCTTCGTTGCCTGCAGAACTTGTGCAGTAGTCGCACACTACCGCGTTGTTATCGTGCTTCGGCACACTCGGCCCATGAGAATGTGCGAGGCAAAAAGAGGTGAGTGCCAGTGCACCAACGGCGGTGCCACGGCACGGCCGCGTGAAGCGGGCAGAGAAAAGGAATAGACAACATCGCAGGTGAGCGGTAGAGAGAGTGAGAGGGGAGGGAGAAAGAGGCAAGAGGAGCAGTAGCACCGTTGCTGCGGGTGCGGTAGCCACGCGCTGGCAGCACCGAGTGCGCCTCATCGCCTGCACAGCCCAGACACACCGACATGGAGACGTCGCTCTTCTCGTGTTGGGAGAACGACGGCGCTAGAGAGGCGCGGGGCTTGGGGGAGGGGGGAGGTAGATCCTGCGCAGCGAGCCTCACCCGCCCCCTCCCCCTTGCATCCCCGCCTCGCCGCTACACATCAACACGCATGCGCGCGTGTGCTGCCACTTAAGTAGTCATCTGGCTTCCACGGTTGTTGCGCACGGAAGTGCGCGGGAGCAACCCCATGTGCACGCCTCTCGCTTTATCACATTGGCGCGTGATGCAGCCGTCGTCGTACAAGCCGGTACAGAGTTGGGAGAGGAGACAAAGAGAGACGAGGAAGACAGGGAAGGAAGGAGAGATCGGAGGAGGTGCTCACCATACGCGCATATGCACGTGCATATCGGGCATGTCTCCTACTCGTGGGTGCCGTCCTGGGCATTGGACAGCTTGAGCAGTTCGTCGTTCAGGAAGGTGATGCTCTCAGAGAAGGTTATCAGCTGGCTCCCGTGTGGATCGATCTGCTCCACCATGGACTCCACTGCCTCCTCCGACTTGCTCGGGTCCAGCTCACGCACGATGGAAGCGAACTCGAATCTGTTCACAATGCCGTTCTGGTCTTTGTCGTGCCGCCGGAATATCTTCACGTAAGGCTCCAAGAAGCGCACGTGCCCGTCCAGCTGGAAGTCTAGAAGCAGCCGCACAAAGTCCTTGCACGGCAGCTGCGAGTGCGCCGCCGTCGGCGACAGCCTCACATCATCCTTGTTGCCTCGCTGCAGCTTTGGCAGGGACCGGCGGCGGAGGTACTCATGGATGATGGCCGTGATGAGGGCAGAGTCGGCCGCGTTGTACATGTAGTTGACCACCTCCCTCCACGCGCCCTCTGCCACCGTGCCGCGCATCACCTGCTGAAGTGCGTTGCTCAGCTCCACCACACCGCTGAGCGGCCGCTTCGCCTGGATGTGCTTGCGCAGCAACTCCTTCACCGTCTGGCGCACGTGCTGCTGGACGAAGCGGAACTCCTCATCGATCTCGTTGCGCAATATCTTGCCAAACACGGCTACGTCGTTGTCCTCCGGCGCGTAGCGCCTCACGGCCTCCACGATGGCGGTGGCCCACTCGAGGATAATATCCCGCAGCCCATACTTTTGGTTCAGGCAGGTGTACATGTGCTGCTCCAGCGTTTCGCGCGGCAACTGGTTCTGCTTGCACTTGTCGTCGTACTTGACCTTGGAGGTGTAGATGTCTTCGATGATTTCCTTCAGCTGCCGAAGCGACAGCACCTTCGTGAAGCTCGACCTCCGCGCTTTGGGCTCTGAAGACGGCCGCTGAGATCGCCGCGTGAGCCCAGCCGGCGGCAGTGGCTGCGGAGAGGCGCCTATCCGGCTCGCGTCCATGTGGGTGGTGTGCCCCGTGCGCGTCAGTGGGGTCGCTCCAAGCGACGCGCGCACACCCGAATCAGCGCCATGCGGTGCCTCCTCCCTCTCGCGCCGCGAGTTTTCCCCTTCGATCGACGGACCCTGTGCCGCACTTTCTGGGAAGCACTCGATAAGGGAGCGGATGTCTTCCATCGCGTCCTGCATGTCCCGCTTCATGTGCGCCAGCCTGCTATCACGATCTTGCAGTATACGGCGCCAGTGCATGTCGTACTGATCCATCATGGCCGACTCGTAGCGCAGCAGCGTCTGCAGCTGTCGGCCGAGAACGTCGTGACCATCCTTGAATGCGCTCCGTATGACATCACCGAAGCAGAACTCGTAGAGGAGGCGCCGCGCCTTGAGCACTTCGCCCTCCTGCGCGAACGCGTCGTCCTCCGCCGCCGTCAAACACGTGACGTGCTGCACGACGCGGTTCATGTAATCAAAGAACTCCTGCGTCGTGGAGGCATCTTGGCGGCTGACATCGGCGAAGAGGCTCTCGATGCCTGCCGAGTCCGTCGGCTTCCAGTACGCGCGGTCCGCCGACGCCATCTCAACGGCAGCATCGATGTCACGGTTGACAGCGCCGCCCTCCTCAACTTCCTCTCTCGGATCAGCAAGGGCGGTGCCATTTAAGCAGGTGAGGGCGGGAAGCCGCATGATCAGCTGCTCCTCCGCCTCCGCCGCCGGTGCTGGAAGGGTCACGGAGAGGGAGGTGAGCCGCGGCAGCGACTGCAGACCGTCCAGAATGCGGTGAACGCCCCCAAGAGGGTTGGAGCTGAGGTCGAGTGCTTCCAGCTTGGTCAGTGATGACAGGTCCATTGGGAGGTCACGGAGTTCGTTGTGCGACACGTTCAGGCAACGCAAGCGCGGCATCTTCGCCAGGAGAGGCACCAAAGCATCGAGCGAAGTCAAGCGCATGCCGGAAAGCGACAACTCTGCTGCATCCAGCCTGTCGCGGATGATGTTCTCCGCCTTGAAGGACGGCATCGCGGCAGCACTTCGCCTCTCTTCTCTCGCACGCTCTCCAATGGCACAACACGGAAGATGCGTGCGTGTGCGCGCAGCGGTAGATGGCGCGCTCGATCCGGGCAGTCGACTCGAGCGTGAACGCCTTGATATTGGATTGCTGCTTGATGGCGTGTGCGTTTGCAGATGAGCCCTCAGTCAGCACACGCGCGCTTTCGGCTATGTGCGGTGGTGAGTGTGCTGCGTGCGCGAAGGTGGGCCCGATCAGTAGAGGCACACGTGCACGTAATGGAGGAGATGGACAACGGCGCTGGAGGGTGGAGACGGAGCGACAGAGAGAGAGAGAGCAAGGGAGGCGGCGGAAGATGAAATAAGGGAGTGACGACGGGAAGGCACTGTCGTACCGTCCCCGCCCCTCCCCTTCCCGCTGAGAACGCTCTCGGGAGGGAAGACGACGAGATTCGAGCACGTTGGTCTGTAGACGCGCAGACGAGAAGAATTGGGCATCGGCGAGTGGGTACAGAAGCATTCATATCGTTATCCTCTGCCCTCTCGTCCTCCTCCTCTCTCCTTCGCGGCCCCTCGTCGATGCGTTTTCTCTTTTTGGCGGCGGCCATCGTCATTGAGAAGGCCAGGGCGCCGTCAGCGCAACTGCCGCGGCACGGCCACGCAGCAGCAGCAGCAGCAACGGTCCACGAATACACATGACGCCATCCTATCCCCACGCGGCTGTCCACGTGGCTCTCCTCAACAGTACGCGCCGTCTGCCTCATGTTGAAGCTGTGCTGCGCATCGCAGCACAAACGGAAATAGCAAAGCATGCACACTACCATGGCAACGCAGTCGCCCAGCACTGCTGAAGGCGTGTGCGCCAATGGGCGGACACGAGCGCACATACCACCTAGAGCCTCATTGCGTCTCGGTGACAAGTTTCAGTGAGCTATCCCCCTCAAGTGGCGGGTGAGGCGGCGTCGTCCGTCGCGGTCCCCACACGTGGCGGCTCTTTGGCGACGTAGAAGTACAGCGGCACCAACGACTGCGTCGTGATGTGCTGGCGGCAGAACGGGCACACGGCCTCCTGCGGGTTCGACTGGATCCACTCAGCGATGCACCGCCAACAAAAGATGTGGCCGCAGTTCGTCGCAGTTGGGCACTTGCGATTGCTCAGGCACAGCATGCACTTCCCGGGCCGCGCGTCCTCGGCATCCTCGTCGCTGCTGGTGATGACGGCCGCCTCAGTCGACCGCTTCGCCTCGCGCGACGTGCGCTCCTTGCTGTAACGCCAAAGGCGCACGACCAGCTCTACCAGCAGCACGAGGCCAAGAACAAAGTACGAGCCCGGAGCACCATCGCTGTCCTGCAAGGCCCGCGACGGCTTCAGGCTCAGGAACCGTACCCGCACGATGCGATGTGGAAGCGTGCCGAAGCGCTCGAAGAGAAACAGCGCGCAAAGTACTGCCTTCTTCAGCACCTCCTCAACATCGGCCGTGGACATGTCAGGGAAGAGCTTGCGGGCCACCATGAACACCGCCGTCGGCTCGACAAGTTGCAGCACAGCGAGCAGGAACACGCGCGCCGGCCCGACCGGCTGCCACGGATGCGCCTTGACCACGGGCAGCAGGTCACAAAACTCCTGCCCGAGCGTCTGCACTCGAGACATCGAAAAGAGTGTGTAGAGGGAGCACGCTATTGCGGGGATGTGTGTATCGTACTTGTTCGTGAGCTGTGCACCGATGGTATTCATCATTAACTCTGTGATCGGTCGTGCGATTTGCGTGTCGCTGATGTGCGCATCCTTGTACAAGGAACGCAGAATGAAAGGGGCAGTGGCCGTCTGCATGTTTCTTCTGTCACAGGAAGAAGGCAGCACTAAGTACGGGGGAGAGGGGACGAGGGCCTACACTGCGGCGCAACACGCGATTGGGGCGTGTGTGTGGGCCTCTCTGCTTTCAGATCCGCAGTGGGTGGGTGGGTGGGTGGGGGAAGAAAAAGAGAAGGGGATGCGCGGTAGATATGTACTGACGCACAGAGGTGTCTATGCGTCACTGTTATAATATTCGTGATAGTGAGCCGCACGGGGTGGAGGGGGCGGGGCAGGGAAACGAGTGCGCGTCCGAGGCTTTGAGAAGCGGAGCAGCGCACGTCCAAAGTGCGAGCGGGTGGCGGCGGCGGAGGAGACACCGGCACAAAGAGAGAGAAAGCTGAGGGAGTGGAGCGCCGCCATCATTCGAGAGAGGTGGTGGCACACAGGATAGCGGGTATGCCGCGATGAGGCACTGCAGCTGAATGGCCCCGATCCCTTTCAGGAGATTGCCGCCTCCCGCGAGCGTGTTCACACGCCGGCGTATCGGGGGAAGAGCGGCGGCTGCACAGAAACGACGACAAAGTGGGCGGGTGCTCGCGTTTCTCTTCGAATCGCAGACTGCCACGCACGCACATGTACACATCAAAATACGCGCCCCCTGCATGCGGCTCAAGCCGAGACTTCGGTACTCGCGAAGGAGCTGAGAGCAGGTGCGGTGTAGGGAGCCGCATATGCACGGCGTTGTTGGTCAGCTTGTATGACGAGAGAGCGAGGAAGCAACCCAGGTGAAAAAGTGGCGGTCGGTGGGGCGGCATACGATCAGTAAAAAGAAAGGGATGTGAGAAAGCCCGCGCGGAGCACACAGAAGCACCGTCAAGCGCGCGCGTGACGCTGTTTTCTTCCTTCCGCCAACGTGTCCGTTTCGCTGCTGTGCAACGCGAGGTCAACACTGCACCCCCCGGGTCTGCCACAGGGCCCCTCCCACTCGCATC
>NC_018252.1:828788-836225 GCF_000227135.1 Leishmania donovani | reverse complement strand
CCCTAAGCAGCCAGGGCCGGGTGGGATACGTCCCAGCCACGTCGGCACACTCTGCCCATCATATGGATGGCACACGCGTGTGCAGTGCTGCAGGTCGCTCCGGTGCAACGCCGTCCACCGTCGGACCGCCGACGTGAGTGGCGCTGAGTCTCTCCGACTCCCCAACGTCGCAGGCGCTTGGCCCTCTCACCACGAGAAGGGGCTGTGCATTGGCCGGAATAGGGGAGGGGAGGGGTTGCCCGGCTTCGCCACGCACCGAGTGGGGAGAGGGGGTGGGTGCACAGAGCCCTGAGAGACGACTCGCTGAGGTGTCCTGCGCCGCTAGCGACGTAGATACAAGAAAACAGCAGCACCCACACACACGCGCCACGACCCTTCAGCGGCAGCGAACACGCACGTATACGTTCTCACTCCACTATATAGATCAAGCACCGCATGCGATTCACGGCATTGGTAGATGCGGTGCAGAACAGATGAAAACAGCGGGAAAAGGAATGGGGAAGAGGTGAAAGCAGTCCCTCTTCCACCGGCCTTGTGCCTGTGTGTGTTGGGGGTGGGAGAGGGGCCCTCCTCCGTGAGCATCAGGGCAGAAGGCAGACAGCGATGTCTTTAAGGCAGCGAGGCACATCGCTTTCTCTCCCACACCTCTCTCTCGCTCTTCTACGCTCTCGAGCGCACAAATAGACGCGTACCGATCATTAGCCTCGCCGTATGGCGAAGGGCGTGTGGAAGTGTGTGCGCAGAGCACAAGAGCGAAGTCGGCACTTCGACGCCCCCATTCGTGTGTGTAACAACCAAAAAGGAAAAGGCTTCCTTTGGTTTTCCTCCTGACGTGCGACACTTGTGTGTAGGTGTGCACGTCGGCAGCAGCATCATTGCGAGGTGAGAAAACGTTACGAGGGATGCAGCTCATCATTCCCACAGTACTGCCCCTTTCATGAGTGTGAGGCATCGCCGCCGTCGCAGACAGTCGCATGTGGCGATGCGGCGTGGGCCGAGGTGGAAGGCGAAGGTGCATCGCATACGTCGTCGCAGCCACCCACCTCGATCACCACCTCCGTGCGTGCGTCTCCGCAAGTCATCTCCTCCTCACGCCAGCCGGTCAGCGCAGCCCACACGTTCGCGAGCACACTGCCGTGCGTAAAGACGTTCTCTTCCAGGTCCTTTGCTGCGTCGCCGGAGGTAAGGTTTCGCGAGATGAGGTAGGTGTGGTAGACTGCCAGCGACCACACCAGCAAGCCGAAGATGAAAGAAAGCACAATTAAAATGAGCTCCAGGCCGTACGTGTCGATGAGGGCGGAGGTGAACGCGCTGGGGCCGTCCTCGATGACGGGTGTTGCCTTACTATGCCGGACAATGCGCTGCACAAAACTCTGAATGCCGCCGCAGAGTGCCGTAAATAACATCACAGAGAGCACCCAGACGAGTGCAAAGTAAGACCGGTAGTTCTTCGCACCGATGCACGTGCCCGTCCACGGGCAGTGGTGATCGCGGCGAGCCACACACTGATCACAGTAGCGGCAGTGCACCCCGCGATAGGGACGGTAGATATTGCAGCTATAGCACCATTTCATCTCTAGCCGGGCTTGATGGACATAACCGTTTTGGTCCACGTACTCGCGCTCACGCCACAGCGACTCGTGCGGAGGCGCGTCAGGTGGTGGGGGCGGCTGCCGCGGCTTGACGCCTGGGTCCGACAAGCCGCACAGAAGCAGCGCCGCAACTGAAATCAGCGCCGTCACCCCAACGATGACGCGAGCGGCCATGATCTCGTTTGTGAAGAATACAAACACGAGAGAGCAGACCGAGATGAGCACCACGCTCAACGTCATGATGCGCCAGTCGGGGCCAACAAAGATGCGGCCATTCAAGAAGACCTTAATGTTCCCATTGCGCCTTGGCGGCGCAGTGAGTGGCATTCACGTCGAGCCGAGCTCAAAAAGGGCGCGCGCCAGCACACAACACGTAAGTCGTCCATACGCCAAAACCCACCCCACCCGGCCCACCCTTCTCACTCACTCCCTCTCTCTTCAAGCCAAAAGGAGAGCGAGGGCAGTTAGGAGGGGAGGAGAGGATGCGGGGGAGCAAGGAGCGACGCACAGCACGAGAAAGACGGAGGGGGGAAGGAGGCGGCAGTGGTGCGTGCCACGACACAGAGAAGAGCACGACGCAACAAACAGCAAACGGAAAAGGAGGAGGCGTGTACACGGCACGTGGTTCCGGAGCAACAAAACACGAAAATCAACGCATACAAACGTGTTACACAACGCTCTGCTTGTATGCGTCCTTGTGAGTGGGTGGGTCAGTGAAAGCACACCACCAACTCCTCCCCGTCGATGTGATAAATCTGCCCGCCTCTCTCCTCCTGTCGAACGACCTCCAATGCAGCGCCAATCAAGCGTAGGAGGAGGCCGAAAAGAGCACAGCGGAGGGAGGTATGAGCTCCTCTGACGCACGCGCGCCGCCACAAACGCCACAACGCACGGATTGAAATAAGAGGTAAAATGATAGAGCTAGCAGAGTGCGTAACAGTGTAGCCTTCTTACTTTTTTCGTTGGCCGCCAGCGCGTCCGTCACCTGATGGGGAGACGAGGCAGGAGACACCGAGAGAGACTGGCACACACACACACGGTAACGTAAAGCGCAGTTGGTGATACGAGTAAGCAAAAGTGGAAGGGGGAGGGGGCTGCGTCACCAGGAAGAGAACGAAACAATGACGGACGAGAGCGACAACGCAAAGAAAGGTACAGCGGGAAAACACAGCGCAGAAGGGGACGAGGCGGAGACCACAACGGTGTACAGAAAATGCGTCCAACGCTGCTCTTGGTGGCTTGTAAGAATGCACAGGCAAGGGCGAAAAGAAGGGAGCGATGCCGAGGAAGGTGTGTGTGAGTGCACTACCGAAGAGAGCGACAGGAGGGAGGGAGGGAGGGGGTAGAAGAGCACACGTCGATTCAGCACACGGAAAGGGAGGGGGTACTCGGGCAGCAACAGCGCGCGGGGAGGCGCACCAGCGGTACGGTCTGTGGCGCACGTATCGCTGTATCTCGTGAGCAGCACAAACTGGTGAGTGGCGGAGAGCTTTAGTGTTGTATCTTACTTTGTGACACTGAGAGAGCGGGTGCTAGTGGAGGCCAAGAGAGGGGATGGTGGGAGGCGAGTAGTGTCAAATACGTAGCGGGTGCACAGGCTAATGCTCTACTTGATGAGGTTGGCTTTCATCTACAGGCGCACGCACGCACGCTGAGCAATCGGCGCGGGCCAAAGAGAGACAGGAAAAAGAAGGTAACGATGGACGGCAAGCAACACGAAGGGTGTATCAGCAGAGGGGGGGGGTCCTCTGGAAGCACTGCAGTGAGCGGCGGCAGTAATGGGAAGAGGAGTGAAAAGGTGGGCGGTGGCATGGTCGCCAAGCGCGTGCTTTTAGGTGCACATGCGTGGCTGGAGAAGGAGCATCAGTGATATCTGTGTGGAAAGGGGCGGCGGTGTGCTATCTGTACAACTCATTGTCCACCACCTCGCCGCCCCCTCCCTCTGCTCGCTTTACTCAAGGCGGCAAAGAGGGATGGGGCGGCGAGATGGTGGTCACTGTTAGAGCGAAAGCGGACAACGGAAAGGTGAACGTGAGCGACACGGCAGCAACGGCCACACAAGCGCTAACACGCATACGCAAACGTTTGCACACAGACGCACAGCAGCAGCAGCAGCAGCGCCACTGTCATTCCTCAACTCTGCACCTTGGAAGGCACGGGTGCACACCGCTACGGGTGCCGCCCTTCGTCCCCTCGTCTGTCGGCACGCAAGCACCGCAATGGAGAGCGGTGCCTCAGGCCACGATCGTGCAGAGCGACGGTGGACGTTTTTGATGCACGGTGCGAAGAACATGTGGGCATGAGCAAAGTCGCGGTCGGCACCCAACAAGTACATCAGCGGCGTGGCACTCATGACTCAGCGATAGAGAAGTAGTCGCAGAAGTGCTCGCCCATGTGGTCCTCTCGCTGCCAGTGCAGCCGGTACACGTTGCGTACCTTGAAGCCATACTTCACGAGACTAGCCTCGATGTTGACAATTTGGTTCAGAGTCCACGGTAGGCACAGAACGCGCTTCTCACCACTCGCTTGCGCCGCCTCGTCCTCCATCATCTCCTCCAGCACCTGCCGCACATGGCCCCAGCCAATACGTGCCTCGCCCTTCGTCGCCGACAACTTTGTAGGGTTGTAGACGCAGCGGAGCTCATACGGGAGGAGTGCTTGCATGATGGCGGCTCCCCACCCCACATCAGCACCAGCCGGGTACAGCATCGGTGGCTCTGCAGAGCTGTTGCGCAATATGTCGAGGAAGCGATGGTGCAGTCCAAGGGCAGGGAACGTGTTGGTCTTGAGCGGGAAGAAGGCTGCTGGTACGAGTTTGTCGATCTTGTCGAAGGTGACGCCCTCTACGATTATGCCGTCGCAGACCTCCGCGACGGACCCGACTTGAGCGAAGAACGACTTCTCCCCAGCCTGCGGGCATGGAATGGCAATGACGGCGACGTTGTGCTGCGGCAGTACCATCTCAACCATGTTCACCGCGTAGCAGGCGTCCCCTGCAGCGTCATTGTACCGCACGCATGGTGGTGGCAGGAGGCTAGCGTACGCCGGCGGCACCTCCGCCACGGTGTGTAGCAGGGTTATATCCCGGAAGTACTCCATAATCTCGCGCCGGTTGTAGCGCCGCCAGTAGCAGAGGTACAAGTACACGAGGTTGTCCGTGTGAAGAGAGGCGTACACAATGCAGCACAGCGCCGCAACCAGCATGAAGCCGAGGCGCACCATGCGCTGGTACATAGTAGCCACATGAAAGTTGCGCAGGACCTCCCTTTCAAACCGCTCGCGCTCCACCGTGGCCTCCAGCGCGGCGTGTGCGGCAGCGCTTCCTTGCCTCGCTGAGGTCGACGCGCGGGCAGCAACGGTGTGGTGGCGGTTGGGGAACGCCTTCGCTTCCTTGCCGAGCCACTCCACGATCTTGCGGTGCTCCTCCTCCACGTTACGGTTGTACAGCCACGACTTTCCGCCTTTCAGCCCACGGATGCTGTTGATGAGGCGGATCAGCAAGACGTGGCGCACAATCGGTAGCTGCAGCCATGGTGCGCCTGGCATGGGGGCGTAGCTGTTCAATACGTCATGTATATCCTTCTGCGGAATGTATTTTTTGTTCTTGTACCGTCGGTTGATCGAGTAGCACTGGGCGTAAAGCACCTGGCTCGCCTTGTCGAAGCGCAGCCGCTTGGGAAAGCTGTGCCGGTAGATCTCCAGTAGGGTGCTCATGGTAGGCGGAAGAGATGTCTACGGCAGGCGCACACGGAGCGCGCCGCCGGGAGGAACGAAAGTCGTCTCTGCACTTTGGGGTGTGTGGTCCTCGCAAAGGCCTCCGGTGCACCTCCGCAGCACCTCTCTCTCTGTGGATGGATGCGGTGAGCTGAAGGGCGGAGAGGGAGGGAACACGGGGCGACAGTGCGTCTATGAGAGATAGAAAGAGGGAGGTGGGTCTGAAGCACACGCTGGTCAAGTCGCTACTCCGTCAAGAGCTCCGCACACGACGCGACGCCTCGCCGATCACATGAGCGAGCACACCCGCACTTGAGTCCAGCACACACACAAACACATGCACGCAAGAGTGATTGCAGGCCGCAGCGTGTCTGTGGTGAAACCCGCAGCCACTTCAACCTCAGCGTCGTGGGATCCTTTCCCGTGGTGCAGTCACCACCACCTTCCCAGCCCTGACACAAAATGGCAAAGGGAGCGGCGGTAGTGTGGACGATATTAGGAGACGAACGGCGTCCACGAAGCGATACGCAGGCACGGCACTGGACACCCGCAGCCACCCCGTGATGGGTCGACGTACAAGGTGAGGACGAAAAGGAAGGGTCAAAGAGAGAGTGATTGGGCATGAGAGGCACAGAACAGGATGCGCGCGCATGCACGCACACGCAGCTCCCCTGCGTGCCTTCAAACAGACAGCACCGTGGTGAGACGTACGTGCGTCGCAAGAGACCAGCGTCAGAAGAAAGGGAAGGGATGGGTGAAAGCCGCAATTCTCGGTGCGGTTGCCGAGGCTGCCCCACAAAACGCAAGTTGTCAGTCGGGTTCGCTTGCCAGCAGGCCATCACGCCAGAGGCGGGGCCCACTACACGAAGTGCACGCATCGTCTCTCCCTCTCGCTCTCCCTTTCCGCCTGAACGGTACTGCACTAGTTTGTATTGATTTTCCTTTTATGCTCGTTTCGCGTTATGGAAGCATCGAGGCGAGTCACCACACCCCCTTTCGGTTCTCAAAGGCAAGCACGAGTGGGAGCCACCCGCCCTGCACAACAACGGAAGCGTCTTGCTTCTCCGTCTCCACGTGCGTGTCAGCGGCTTTCTCCTCGCCTGCGCGGCTGCACAGCGCACCTCCAATTGTTTCAGCTGATGCTGCGCTTGCGCGCACGCCCTCCGTAGCTGCCCGGCTCCTCGCCCACAAAGAGTGATCTGGATATGGGCAACTCCTGCGCGCTCTTCGGTTGCGCCTCCTTGCTCGAGAACTCACCCGTCTTTGGGTCAAACCCCTCGGGGAGGGCGTAGGGGTCTCTGAAGTTGGCGCGAATCTCGCGCGCCTTGGCGGTGTAGAAGAACATGAGGAAGAAGGCGGGCGTGAAGAGGGCCACGGCGTAGAGGGCAACAGCGAATTTGTTCTTCTTCAGGGATTCCCGCACGTGTCGCTGCGCCAGCGGCGACTCCGCGTCCGCCACGGCCTCGCGCACCTCCCGTTCCGCCAGCTTTCGCTCACGTTCCATTGCGGTGCTGGTGCGGCGTTGTGAGCGTGGGCACCGGATCTGTGTGCGCGTGAGCAGGCGATTAGGTCTATGGGCAACGCGGTGCGCTACTCCCCTTCCTCTCGCCACGTCACCGCCCAAGTCACTCTCGCGCACTCCCCCCAGACACAAAAAGGGATGGGAAAGACAGAAGAAGACGCAGACGCGGGAAGGCGCGCTAAAGGTCCACGTTGATGGGAGGAAGAAAGGAGGGGCGGCGTCGTGTGCGGTGCTGCACAGGGAGGAAAAGGAACGGGTGAAAGAAGGCGGCCAGAAAACGTGTGAGTAGGAGATAGAGAGAGTTACACAAATGCGCTCGCGCTCATTCCTTCATGACTTGGGACACCTCAGCGAGTCGTCTCTCAGGGCTCTGTGCACCCACCCCCTCTCCCCACTCGGTGCGTGGCGAAGCCGGGCAACCCCTCCCCTCCCCTATCCCGGCCAATGCACAGCCCCTTCTCGTGGTGAGAGGGCCAAGCGCCTGCGACGTTGGGGAGTCGGAGAGACTCAGCGCCACTCACGTCGGCGGTCCGACGGTGGACGGCGTTGCACCGGAGCGACCTGCAGCACTGCACACGCGTGCGCCATCCATATGATGGGCAGAGTGTG
>NC_018252.1:803377-828659 GCF_000227135.1 Leishmania donovani | reverse complement strand
GGCAGACCCGGGGGGTGCAGCGTTGACCTCGCGTTGCACAGCAGCGAAACGGACACGTTGGCGGAAGGAAGAAAACAGCGCCGCACTTCGTCGCCTCATTCGTGAACTCCTCCTCCTCACAAAGGAGATGGATGAAGAGGGACCAAGCACTACAAAAATGCCCAGCTACGCGGGCAGCCATCACGCACACACACACAACAACAACAACAACAACAGCAACTCTCTGTGAGAGGAAAGAGAAGGGAGAGAGGAGGAGCGCACAACGCCACGATACGGGGCGAGGCAGGCCACAGTCCACGCATACCCCTCCCACACCAAAAAGGAAAAATGAAGCCCAAACAAGCGCGAAAACGCATTGGCATTCCTTAACCTGCGCATCCAGACGCGGACACACGGAGAGCGTCAGCAACAGCCTCATCGGTACTTCTGGATGTCACCGTCGTTCTCTTCCCCGCTGATGTTGTATCGCTTCAGGCCAAGCCATTCCGCCCACGTATTCTTGCGCTGCGTCATGTACAGTTCGAAGTCCTTCTCGTTGCGCCGCTGCCAGATCGACTTCGACGCCCGCTCCAGCCACTCGCTGCCAGCCACGTACTTGACGTACGCGGGCCCTAGATAGGCCGGCATCACAACGAACACGAGTACGCTCGACGTGAACCACAAGCCAACGCGCCTGGCAGAACGCAGGCCTGCCCGCTGGATGTTATGCGTCCCTAGTTTTTGCCTTGGGCGGAAGAAGTTCTCATGCCCCTGCGCGTTGGCCGCGGAGGCGTACCCCTCCGGCCGCGGCGCCGTCCCTGGTGCCTTGTTCTCCATGTGGCGTTGTCGATGCCAGCAGGGACGATGGGGAGGGTGGGAAATGAGGCAAGTAGAAAAGAGTTGAGAGAGCAAAGGAGGCGGCAGAGCCGGTGCGCCGTGACGCGAAGCGAAGCGCCGGCGGAAAAGACGAACGAGTGCTGTCAGTGCAGCGCTGACGGCTGCCGCACCGAGAGATCTAGGGAAAGACGCGTAGCGAGAAGGCAGCTGGAGAGACGCGGATAGCAAGAGGCAGAGGTGTACCCACTCTTCGCTGGAGGGAGGGAGAAAGTCAGTTGTTGCCGTGACGGTGCACAGGTCTATGTGTTTGTGAGCGAAGGGGGCAAGGAGGTAACGCAGAGAAGTGAAGGATAGAAACAGAGAGGTCGGTATGACAGGGCTGCAGGGTTGCAGACACTCCATGACGACGAACACCTCGAGCGCGGATGCGTTCTGCGTGTGGTGGAGGGAGGGAGGGAGCAGGGAGGGCGGAGGGTCGACCTCGTACCCATCATCCGTGCGATGGTGTTCAGTAAAGAAGAGGGTTGTGCGCCTTTCACCGAAAAAGCGAAGAGGGAGCCGAGTCGCAGTCCTCCTGCGCTTACGCCGAACGCGGTTTATGTGTGCATGTGTGTGTGTGTGTGTGTGTCTGTCTGTCTGTCTGCACAGCGGTGTGCACGTGCCCATTACTCGTTTTCAATCGTTACTCTGGGAAAATGGGCGAGCCGTGTTATCGGTGCACCTCAAAGACAGCGGCGGCAGTAGCAGCAGCAGCGTGTA
This sequence comes from Leishmania donovani, assembly GCF_000227135.1. Lineage (NCBI taxonomy): Eukaryota > Euglenozoa > Kinetoplastea > Trypanosomatida > Trypanosomatidae > Leishmania > Leishmania donovani. Next base: position 827,084 of record NC_018252.1, on the reverse strand, counting down.
GCGTGTAGCGTGTAGCGTGTAAGCAGTAGGACGACAGAACGGCAATATAAAGAAACTCGGGTGTAGAGAGTGAGACAGGTGCTGCGCACAAAAGGAGAGGCGGAGGCGGTAGGAAGCGTGCGTGCATGCACGAGTAGGAAACTCACCAAGCGATGGAATCCCTGCGAGCGAGACCGTCTCTCCCTCTGCCCCTCCGCAGCAGGATAACGAGAAAACAGGCCACGAGGACGAGGCAGTACAGCGCAGACAGCTCGAAAAGGCTGCAATGCGTGATGAAGCACGCGGTGCGGGACAGCCACAGCGGGGGTGGCTGCCACCACGACACGGATGTTCTGCGGCAGCTGCGTGATTCGTGCGCTCCCCCCGCCGTTCGCGGATGGTGCGGGTACACAGAGCAAACAGCGTTAGCGGAGAGCGCGAGAGAGCAGCGACGCCTAACGCCACCAGTGAAGTGGCCTCCGTGGCGCGAGAAAGACGAAAAGTGCGCCTCAGCGACACACGTGACACAGTGCATCTGACTTCTTGAATCAGCATCAGAACTCCTCCGCGCCGCCGTTGCTTTAGCCCCTGCACGGTTCAAGGCGCTATCTACGCACCGCAGGTCCGACGAGACGGCGCGGAGTGGCTCCACGACCCAACTCAGTCGCTCCTCTAGAGGCCGCTGCAGCCTAATCACGGTGGCCTCGTAGCGCTGCGAGCCGCACAACTGCCATGTCACGTTGCTCAAGGGCGAGAGAGACGCCGGTCGAGAAAGTGCCCCCTCCACATGTACTCTCAGCACCACCTGTGTGACCTCCAGAAGAGGGGAGGCGTGGAGTTGGGTGCGCGTCAAGGCGCAGCCGGTGTACACTATACGCTGAGCAAGGCCGCAGCAAGGGACAAGTGCTTCATCGGCGTCGTGGAGGGCGGCGGTGCTCATCTCCAGCACCGTGTCTATCTCCCCATACAGTGCTTGCGCACCGGCGGAGGGGACGGCGGCAAGAGAGAAGATAGAGCGCTGTCGGTACGGTTCGTGCACGACGAAGCCTACCAGTGACTCGGTAAGGCATCCGTGCTGAAGACTCCGGTACGTCTCGCTCTGCGGGAGCGGCGCCCGCATCTGCAGCACAGTGACAGGAGGAACCAGCCCTTGGCGCGCAGCCGCGTCGGTTCGAACATGGAAGGCATCGGCTCGGTGGTATGCGCCCGACTCCAGTACAAACACGCCTGCGGTGGCAGCTTCGTTCACCACCGCAGTCGCTGTGTACGGAGCAGTCGCGCCCGCCACACGGAGAAGTGCTCGCTTGCGGGTCACAGAGAGCCGTGCCCCGCCCCAGCTGTGCACCACCTCACGGAGCAAAGCGTTGGTGCCGCTGACGCACGGGTACACGAGGTGAAACTGACGAACGGCTGATGTCGCGTCATCAGCAAGCACAGCCGCGCCGCTGATAATGGGGACATCGGCTTGGCTGGGGCAAACCAACGGTGCCCGACACGCTGCCACGAGGAAAGAGAACAACGGTGCGGCGCCCAGCCCATGAGAATCATCTGGGTCGATTCGCAGCCATATCTGCGCCACAGCTGCGCCGCTGTCGTCGGTGTACAGAAGGGCGTCGAGAAAGACGGCCGTGCTATTTTCAAGCCGTTCTGGCTTCACCCACGTCTGCAAGAGAGGCGTGAAGGTTGACTTCGCGCTGCTTTGATAGCGTGGCGAGGCGGCATCACCGTGGAAGAAGTCGCACATGATGTTTGTGGGACCCATGGTATCATCACGTCCACCTCATGCGCTGCCGTTGACTGCTGATGTGTGGGTCTTTCCCTGTAAGGAGGGTGCCCTCCCATAACCACCTCCCTCGCTGAGCGACGCGCAGAGTTCGAGAGCGAAACGAAGTGAATAGGGCGCCAACAAATGAAAGAGAAAAGGAAAGGTAATAGGTAGTAGGTGACAGCAGCGGCGACATGAGGGGGAGAGAGGTTGGGCGGGCAGAACATGCACGTGCTTGACGTCGAGCGGCAACACCAAGGAGGTGGTGCTACGCAGGGATACCCGTACATGTGTGGCAACGTGCAACAGAGAGGTGATGTGAGAGAGGGGGGAGGAGGGGCACTCGACCGCCTCGCCGCTGGGCACCGTCCCCCTCTTTTAAATCACAACCAACACAACACTTCTCATCGAGCTGGAGGGAAAGAGGGAGAGGGGGTTCAGCCTCGACTACTACGTTTAGAGCGTACACGTCGTATGGCACCGTGCACAGTACATCGGGTGCATACACACACGGACGCCTCCCCACACGCGGAGTATTGAATACCCACAGAAGGAGAACCGAGGGAAAAAGAAGAGGAGAGATGAAAACTCCTCCGCCCCCCCCCCTCGCCCGCGCTATCCTCTCCGAGTTCCGTCTTACACAGAGACACACATTCATCATGGCTTTTTTCACTTGCTTTCCTTTGGTTGTCGCTGCTCATGTGTCTACCTCTTCAAATGCCTTCGCAGCACGCGATCGCAGCAGGCCGGCTCCGGGCAGTACCACGAGGTGGTGGAAAGAGTTACATAGTTCCGCAGCACGCTATCCGTGATGCCTACGCAGTGCACGTGGTACCAGCGGTAGCAACCAGCGCACCGCACCACATCACCGTCCATCGCCTCTGTGGAGGTGGGGCAACACTTGAAAGTGCCGAGCGGGAACAAACGAGGCCGGCTTCCCTGCTCAGCTAAACAGTTAGTGCACACGTACATGCCGTCCTTTGGAACAGCGCGGGTGGTGGTAGACTGGGCACAGAAGCTGCATTGCGTCAGGGGAAGAGCCGCCAACGCAGGAGGTTCGACAGAGGCGCCTTCAGCCGCGCCAGAAGTTTGGTTGTTGCCGCTAGTTGCGCCGATCGACGAGGGCCGCGTGATCTCCTCTACAGCGTCCTCCAGCATCCCATCAATGCCCCTCGCCTCATTCTGGAAAGGCGACATCACCGCCAGCGCCGGGTCCATCCTTGTCTCTGCCGGTCTTCCCAAAACGCCAAAGCATGTGACTGATGCACACACACGCATAGATGCATGTGTAGTGCGCTTGCGTGTACGCAAGTGCGACGCCAGTGGTAGCAAGCGTCGCCAAAGGGATGCATCCGCGCACACAAATATGCACGGAGAAGGTAGGCAGAGAAAGGCGGGAGAGAGATGAGGAGGGGAAGGGGCGAGGGAGTCAACAGAGAGAGTACGCGGTCGCAAGAGGCGAGGGTACAGCTCACTGTGCCACACCTGCTTCGATGATAACCACACACATGCATATACGCACGTGGATAGGCAGAAAAAAGAGGAGGAGATTTGGGGAGGGGGCGTCGGAACGTCTCTCACACGAAACAAAATGCCGTCCCAACGTGCACGGGAATATAGATGCGTCACCTCTCCCGGCAAGACAGCCGCTTCTATGGGTATGCCACACCACATCCGCTCACCACCAACACCCAGCACCATATACATGGCAGCTAAATGCAGAGTCGCTCCTTCTGTTCATGGCGATGATGCGTGCATTCTCGCCCCCCCCTCTTTCGCCTCCCCTCGGCAGCGACATACGTATTCCGAGAGCCGCACCTCCTCACGCATACATACATACACACATACACACACATATGGTCGTGGGACCCGACGTCGCTCTTCGGCGAGAACCATCGCCACCATCTCACATGACCTACGGAAGCCCATACAGCCAGACAACTTCACTTAAACATACAGAGAGAGGCAGGCCGACGCACGTAGGCAGAGCAACAAAGCAGGGACGACGGCTAAGCACAACACGACAGGTGGGTATTCCCTTGCGGCTTACGCAGGGGCGCAGCTGTGCACGGCTTGGCCGCACTTTATACAACGAAAGGAGCCGGTGGATTGACTATCGAGCAGCCGACTCTTGATGCAGTAATAGCAGTAACGGTGGCCGCAGTTCGACCGCTGGCACACTGTCGGCAGCTCATGGCACGCGCTGCACAAGTTCTCGTTCATGGAGAGCAACGCCGACGACGATGCAACGGAGCTGAGGCTTTTCATGAGTCGCCGGAAGTATCGCCCCAGACTAAGCGCTCTGAAGAGAGACATCCACGTTTGCCACTGGACGTGCTGATTCATGTAGAGCAGATTTGTAAAGCGCATCATCCGCTGCGAGCCGTAGACGAGACGGAGAGACAGGATGCGCTCGACGAGGGTGCGGTACTTCCCCGTCATCAGGAAGTTAAACGTGTTGGCAAGAGAGAGCAAAGACCATGTGACAACGCCATAGCGGAGCGCCTTGGCGATGCGATGCCGCGCCGTCGTGACAGGCTCACGCTCCCATCCCTCCTCTAGCACCTTTCGCTGCACCTTGCGGGTGACGTAAGGCATTACGAGCGTCATGATTGCGTGCACCAGCAGTAGTCGGCGGGATGGAGCGAGGCTGGGCAGGATCGACTTTGTGTTCTGCAGGGCCAGCAGACGCGCCCGCTCTTCATCGCGAAGGACTAAGTTCTGCAGTCGGTCCCCGATGGACTGCCCCATGCGCCACACCGACAGACGGTACAACAGGGCATCCAAAACGAGCACAAGCTCCTCCTGATAGGCGAAGCGAAAGTGCTGGAGGGGCGGGATGTCAAGCACATGGAAGAGAGTCGTCTGCAGAATCTCGACGAGCTCCTGTTGCAGCACAAGCGCATCCAGCTGAAAGATGCGCAGGACGTGATCCTTCGGGAAGATCGAAAAGGCGTTGGAGGACGGCAGCAGCGCCTGCTGCTTCGACACCGTGTCGATTGTGTACTGCGCGTCGACCGCGTCTCCGAGCCACGCCATGATGCACTGAATGCCACACGTGAGAATCGCAGAGAGGTGCTCAGAGAAAAAAGGTGTAGAGAGACCTACGTACACACGGGCGAAGAAGCACACACAACCTCGAGCCCGACGCAGTAAGACAGCAGACGCGGATAAACGCTAGTCCGTTTTGTTGTTATTCTTTTCAGCAGCAGCAGCAGCAGCAGGCGGCTCAGCAGTGTGTGTGCAATGTAGTTACGATGATGTCGAGGGCAACGAGGAAAAAGGCAATCAGTGAAACACAAAAGAGGAGAGACTTTGAGTTCAGATGGGGGAGGGCCAACCACGCAACCATAGAGTAGCAGCACACGGTCAAGAAAACATCATGATTCGTAGTGCACTTCGAGCAGGCAGGCAGTGGGGGAGCAGGAGAGAGCGAGGAAGGTGCAGCGGCGACAGAATAAAGCAATGGGCCTCCCCCTCCTCCCTCTTCCTCCTCCGCCCTTCTCCCCTCCGTTTTACCGCGAGGAAGGAAGTGAGATGTACTGCTGCCGCCCCACTCTCCATCCTTTTCATGTCGTTTCGTTTTTGTCTCGCTTGCATTGTTCGTCTAAAGAAAGACAGATTGGCAGAGAGCACTCGCACGCATGTGTGTGTGTGTGTGTGATGACTCACGGTAAAAACACACAGAAGGACGAAGAGAAGGGAGATAAAGGAAAAATACAAGACGACAACGAGCAAGGGATGGGGTATTCGTGTTTGTGCGGTGCAGCATCATACATTCTCACACGCGCCTCTCCTCCCCTCCTTCTAAACTCCCTCTTGCGGAGACATAGACCACACGTCACAGCACAGACAGCCACACGCCTACCGCCGAGCAGCAGCACACATGCCCGCATTCTCAGCTCTTTTCGGGTTTCGCAGCGCTGGGCTTACGTGTGCACGTGTGCGTGCACTGATGTATTGCGCAAGGATAGAGCAAGCAGCACGGGAAACAGGTCTCGCTACACGCGTTAGATGGCACAACACCGCCTATTGTCGCATGTAGTCAGATAAGAGCGCCATTGGCCGGCTACGGTTGACAAGGTGCTGATCGACTTCAAACTCCAGTCGCTCCGCCTCACGCATGCTCTTAGTGTGAATCTCGTTGGTCCAGCGCAGCTCCTCCTCACGGAGCTCCTCCAAGGTTTGTTGCAGCTCGATATCCATGCATGCAATCCGTTCGTTGATGGCCTGGTTGCTCGTCTTGACCTTCTTCAGGTGATCATTCAACTGCTCCACCCCCGCCGCCGCCTTGTCCTGCGCGCCGACGACGACGTTCTCCACCCGCTCCAGCTCCTCCAACATGGCCTGGTGCCACGCCGTTCTGCTCTCCTTTGCCGTGCGGCGCGTCTCGTCAACGCGGTTTTGAATGTGCCGCATGGCGTCGCTTAGGTCATCCATCGATTTTCCGCGCTGCATCTCCTTGCGAACCTCCATGAGCCGACGCAGCTGCAGCAACATCGCCTGCGCCTCATTCGGTGTAGCCGCCTGCTCCACCAGCGCATCCACCACGTGCAGGAAGGCGGCAATCGGAGGCTGATTTGTGGAGGGCACCGCAGCAGCAGGTGCTGCGGAACCCTCCAGCCGAGCCTTCTTCCTCGTGGTGACCATGTCATCGGAAGCCTCATGCGAGGAAGCAGCAGGGGTTGTGGAAGACAAAGACTCGTGTGCCGCCGGCTCCGTCTTCTCCGCTGGCTTCGCCATGGAGTCCGGGGAGCGCGGTGCCTGCGGTGGACGATGGTGATGTTGCTCCTCTTTCCGCACCTGCAGCGCCTCCACGATCCACTGCCGTACCGGGGACTGCTTGAAGGTGGCAAGATCCTCCTGGGCCATGTAGAAGGTGACGGTGTCCATGCCCGTCGTGTGACTCAGCAGTAACTCCAGCTTGACGGGGAACTCCTCCAGTCGCACAATGACGCGGCCATCGCGGCCGAGAGTAATGGAGCGGATGATGCGGTACGGTATCGTAATGTTGTCGGCGTTGGCGGCCGTGACCATGACAATCACATAGTTGGGCGTGAAGTAGGCATTGGTGGAGCTTGTCAGCGTCGTCTCCGCGGCCACGACTTCCTTCAGCGGGTAGCGCAGCACCTGCGCACGGCCCTCGTTGAGGTGCTCAATCAGCAGCGTCATGCGAGAAAGCAGCGTGCCGTCGTTGGGCAGCGCTCGCAACTCTTCGATCGTTGCGGGCGGGAGTGAGCCACCAAGGTGGGAGAAGACGTCTTTGTTCTGTCGCGACACGCGGAACAGCAGCTCGACGCACTGCAACTGGAAGAAGACGTCAACAGAGGCAGCGCAGCAGTCCGCTACAAACTTCCACGATGCCAGGCGCTGCTTGTTTTGCTTTGACCCCTTCACAAGGTTGATGAGTGCCGTTGCTGTGCCTCGCTGCAGGTGGAAGTGCCTGCGCGCCTCCTCTGCGTTTGAGTACACCCGCTGCAGTACCTTGGCAAACCCTCGCATAAATACCGCCCCGCACTTTTCCTTCAGCGCCGCGCCATCGAACAGGCTGCTGAGCACGTGAATAAGCTCAACGGTGCCGGCGCTGTGCAGCGGCAGGGCCTCCTGCTCCACAACCACTTTGAAAATTGCGTGCATCGTCTGCAGCAAGGACTCGTTCTGCACCATTGTGCGGATGCCCTCTTCGAAGGAGGCCTCGCTGTGGGCAAAGCCCTCAGAAAAGATCTTGAATAGGGCACAGAGTGCGTTGCCGTCCTTAGCCGAGAGCGCCTCCTCTGCCCGAAGCAGTATGTACGAGCTCTCGAAGAAGATGCTCTGCACCTCGAGCTCGTCCAGCGGCTCTGGACGGCGCAGGACGGCGTCCACAGCATCTGGAATGACGCTGAGGGGCTGCTCGACAATGTCGTGCATGTTAATGCGGTTTTTGGTCGGTTGGCGCGGCATGGTGACGACGGTGTGCGTGTTGGTGTGTGGGTGGGTGGGTGTGGGGGTGTGAAAGGGGGTTGATTCAAGTGTAGCGCGGTTGCTTGAAGATGTATGTGGGTGTGTCTGTTTGTCTATGAGCAGATACGCTTACGTGCAGCCAGAGCAGCTCGGCGCGGCTTCCCTCCTTCTCCTATCGTGCCGTGTTTCCCTCCGCACCTTTTGGCGGTGCGCCTCTCATGTGCGCAGAGCACAGGAGGAGGGGTGAAAGACCGGTGACGCGGATGTGGCACAGCAGAGAAGGAAGAGGCAAAAGGGGGAGAGGGGCAGCACGGAATGATGTGTGTGTATGTGTCAAGGCTTTGAGCAAGGTCTTTGCGTTTGCATTGGTGTTTGGGGTGTGCGTTCTCTATGCCCTCATGACGACTGCCAAGATCGAAAACAAAATGCCCAAAGGAGAGAGAGGACAGAAGGTACGCGACAGAGAGCGGCAGAGTGTAGAGAAGCCCGAGACGGGGCGTATGTCAACACCGCGGCTATGCACCTGCCCACGCGCACGCGGCTTCTGTGAGGAGGGGGGGAACAAGCACCAGCGGCAGCACAAACCGCCTTCCTTCTCTGCCGGCTGCTATGTTTCATTGCATGTCGACGTTGATATCCGTCTGTTCCTCTGATCTCAGCGGCAGGTGTGTCACAAGTAGCCACCACACGAAACAGCGAAAGGACAACAGTTTTCAAACCGCGAAAAGTGGTGGCGCCATCGTGGCGGGGCGGGAAGGGAAGGAGAAAGATGGAGAGCAGCGGGCCCCCCCTATGCGACGCCTGAGTCATGTTCAGCCGCAGCGCGGATGAAAACAGAGGAAGAGAGGGCCCGCTAACGCACCCGCCACTCACAGCCGCAACTACGCCTACTTGCAGCAGAGTTCGCTCGTCAAGTCGGACAAGTCGCGCAACACAGCCACGCTGCTAGGCACGGCGCGCGATGCACGCTGAAACAGCAGCAGTTTCCGCGCATCGTCGATGCGAGCGTTGATGAGACCCAGGAGAATGGCGCTCGTGCACAGCTCCTTGCACGGTTGCTCCTGCAGCTGCAGCCGAGCACCGAGCTCCAGAAGTGACAGCGTGCCAAAGCTCTTGGAGTAAGCGATGAGGTAGTTGGTGCGCAGCTGGAACATCATCGGCTCCACGTACGCTGCGAACTCCGCGTCCTTCGCGAAGCACGCCGCGTTATCGGGAGCGTGCAACACCTGCAGAAAAGTCGACACGTCCAATGCGACAAAGGCTTGCCAGAGGGCACGTACTGGGCGAACAGACGGGTGATTCGCCAGCGTCTCCTCCTGCGCAAACACGTCCACCGGCAGCCCAGCCATAATGGTGGCGAGCACTACGTACTTCACCACGTTGTACTGCTGCGCATCACCGCTCTCTGTGTGGCAACGCAGAGCCGAAGAGAATGCACGGTGAGCTGCCGCCCAGTCAGCGTCGTGCAGGAACAAGTGCCCAGCCGACTCCATGGCGCTGCCAATCATGCGTAGCGACGGCAACGCTGCATGCACCCTGCCTAATTCGTAGTAGGCACGTCGCAGCTCTGCGTAGCGGTTGAGCTTGCGATACGCAGTGAGTTGAAGGGTGCGAATGTGGTACACACAGTTGGCGTTGATCTGCGCCATGGTGACGATAGATTCATCGCACTGCTGCAGTGCCGCCTGCAAGTCTACGAGAGACTCCTCGCATTTGTCTTCTTCAAGAAAGAGGGTGGCACGGTGCAGGAGGGTGGGCACAATGACGTTCCGATAGGACTCTGGTTGCGCGGTGGCCACCTCCAGTGTAGCGCGCAGGGTGCGCCCTCGCCACTCCGCTGGCACTCGCAGGCTCTCTTCGGTGAACTTGAGCATCGCCTTCGCAACCGCAGCAGCGCCAATGTCGGGGTGAATAAAATGCACGACCTGCGTGTAGTAGTCCGCCATAGCGTCGTACAGCTTCGCGATACGACAGGCGCGCGCGAGCATCTTCAGTGCCTTGAAAGTCCATCTGCCGTGCTCGCTGTCCTCAGCCACGACCTCCTGCAAGCACCGCAGACTCTCCTCCACGTTGCTCTGCATGAAGCTCTTACCATCCACGTACTTGAGCTCTAACGGGCTCACGTCGACCACCTCGTCGGTGCCGTTGTCGTAGTAATCGCCGTAGTCCCCGTCATCATCATAGTAGTAGTCATCCTCCATGGTTCGCCTGCTCGCCCTTGATGTATTCACGCTTGCCTCTCGGCCTCAGAAGCACGAAGGAGGAGCCGTGAGAGAGCGAGACGTGGATAGTGCGTCTTATCCTCCCGCTTTCCCATGCAGCCCTGTCGGACGCGTGCGAGGGGAGAGACAGAGAGGGAGACCAAGACCCACAGCAGCCGACGAGAGGTGCCGCACAGCACAGCAAAGCAGCACAAAAGAGGGCACAACGCCAAACAGGGGCCCCCGCTCTGCCACCGTACGCCAGGACGTGGGCGAACACCACCACACGAGCGCAGGAGCAAGTCGCACGTACGATGGAAGGCTCACAAGCAACACAACCAGGAGCGAGACACGTGAAAGGGTGGCAAAACACGGAGCTCCACAGGCCGAGAAACGAGCGAGAGACAAAAATCTACAGAACCGGAGTGTGAGAGACGCGCGCATGCATGTCTGTGTAAACGTATGTACGTATATTGCCGGCGCTTGTGTACGCCTGTGTACCTCGTTGTGTAGGAGAACGACGCATGCACAACGAGGCACGCCGCAAGAACGGAGGAGGGTTATACCTTTGAAAAGGAAGCACAATGGGAATGCGAAAGAGAAACAAGGAGAGACGGTGGAAGCCTGGACACACCTAAGGAGCAGTACGTTCATCTTAGGAGGTGGGAGGGTGCAACCTGCGCTGCCACGGCTGGGGAAAACAAGGAAGAGGTTGGCATGTTGCATGCTTCTCCAACCACGGCGTCAGCAAGCCCGAAGCAGGTGCGCTGATGGGGGAGGCGTGGACCCAGGCGCCTCTAAACCGTCTTCAGAACCGCACGCCCAACACGAAGAAGTTGCCGCCATGCACACACCATGCGGTACACCATGGACGTCAGAAGCCGAGAGCGAGCTTTCACGATACGTCGACTGGCATCCTCCCCAGCGCCGAGTAGAGAGGAGGTGCAAGTACGTGAGAAAGCGGCTGCGCGCAGCGTCGAAGATGTGCCTCTGCCAAAAGGCCGCCGCAGCCCAGCTTTCCCGCGGTGGAAGCATGTGAACTAGTGGGCGCTCACGTTTGCTCCTATTCCTGCTGTTACGGCAAAGTGTCCCCGTTGCTGCTCTGATCCTCCACGCAAGGAGGGTGTGTGTGTGTGTGTGTGTGTGTGCGCGCGCGGATAACCGCTGTCATTCTTCGCCTTGTCGTAACTACATGGAAGGGGCAAGACAATATGAAAGAGGGAGACACAAGGCGCAGCCGGCCAGGACACAAGAGAAGAAAGAGCTTTGTCATACATCCGGAGGGAGGGTGGAGAGAGGGGCTGTGTCTCCCGCAGACGCCTCACCACCACCGCCACCACCACTACCCAGTTACGCACACACACAATGTAACACAAAGCGTGGCTCAGACGCGAGTAGAGGCTGGGAAGCGGTGCACACCCACACATGCATGCACGCACCCATACACGTATACCCGAGACACTCGACTCAGTAGAGGGGATGGGGGAGGGAAGGGCAAAAGGAGAGAAAGACAAGTGTACACACACGGATGTGGAGCAACACACAACCAATTCAAGCAAAAACTTGATTGAGCCCCACAAGCAGGCAAGCCGCTCCGCATCACACGCGCACCGACGGACTTACCGCCGATGTCAGCACAGCCTCTATTCGTCAGTTGTTGTAGATGCAACTCTCATAGCTAGGCACCATGTACTTGATGTTGATGTACGCATCCTCGCCACCGTGCTGCTCTAAAAGCTGCAGCGTCTCGTTCACCAAGTCGCCCACGTCATCGCGGTTGCGCTGACCGTAGTCCATAGCGTCGCTGCGGCTGCGCCTCTTGTGGACATTCTTGAAGAGGTTCAACACCGGCAGGATCTGGCGGTAGTAAGGCACAAGGGCCTCGCCTATGAGGTCGTCGCTGACGACGAGCTGCTGAAGAATGCGGAGGGTTGCGCAAATGATGTCCGGATGGCGTGTGTTCAGCGCCGTCTTGATGGGGATGATCAGCTGCGGGATGGTGGGCAGAATCTTGGGCCCGCCCCGCTCGAGCAGGTCAAGGCAGCCCTGGCGAGCCAGGAACATGTATGGCTCCTCCGTCTCACGGATGCCGTCAAAGAAGATGGGGAGGTAGTGATGGTAGTCCAGCTTCTCCACCTCCACCTTCCAGTCTACGGTGGGGCGGCTGCCATGGCAGATGGCGATGGGCAGATCGCCGCGGTCGTACGCGCGGCGAAACTCGGTTGGTGGGATGAGGCGCTTCTTGAAGGCGCCGGCCTTGGGCGGCGCGCTCTTGCCGCATCCCTTCTCAGAAAAGGCCGCGTCCGGGGCGTCACGTGGGCGACCTTTGCGCAGAGAGCTGCTCGCGCCGCCGTAGCCACGCTTCGTCCCGGTGTAGGGGAAGCGCACAGCATTAACCGCCGTATTCGCGTCAACCGCCTCTCTGGGCGGCGCCGCGGCACTCTGAGCTGGCGCAGGCTTCTTGGTCCTGAAGCTGGCGGGAGCGGCGCCAAAGGGACCGGCCCCGGCGGCCTTGTTGTACTTGCGCAGGGACGGGTCCCTCTTGGTGCCCTTCACGATGGGCTGAATTTCGTAGCTGCTCATGGCGTCACAAGTGCTCTAGATAAAGAGGAAAATCAGAGAAGAACCAAAGAGAGCAGCAGAACCGCGGTTAAAGAGATGATTCCTTTGGTTTGTCTGGCGGCTCATGACAGAGGCTGTGCAGCGCGTCGTTGCATTTGTGCGGGGGGGGGGGGCGCGGGGGGAGGGCGTTCGTGAGGAAGACAACAACGGAAGAAAGAGAAGAAAAATAGCTTTTCGCCCGAGCACTTCAACAGGTGTCTGGCATGAGCGCAAGCAGTTGACTGGGGGAGCAAGGGCCGGCAGCGCGCAGACGGGGACAGAGAGAGAAAAAGACAAGAGGCGGCACCACAGTGTCGTATTGCGTCAAAGGTCTCTCCTCCCACGCATCCCTCTTTCACCAGGTCACGGAGCCCATTTTTGGCACCCGATTACGTCTGCGTACGGGTGCGTAGGTTTGCAGACGTGTGGGGGAAGGGGAAAAAGCAGTGGGCAGCCTTTGGAGGGCACTTGCGAATGTGTATGGCGGTGTACATGTGTTGCACATACGCAGGACAACAGAAGAAAAAGGCGCGAACCTGATTGCGTTAACTTCAGTGTTAAAGAGAATGTTAAGCAGAAACAGAAATGCTTCGCATTCGCGTGTGCGTGTGCTTTAATCGCATTATGCAGACCGTGGTTACCTTCAGGAGAGAGGGCACGCAGTTGTCGCCGGTCATCACTTCCTCGCGGAGAAAGAGCAGAGAGTTGCTTCTTGAACACCCGCGCGACAGCGGCGGCACGCATATGTCCATCTCACCACATGCGCCACAAAACAAGAAAGAGCGAGTCACCTGGCAAACGAGCGGCCACGCAAACACACCTCACTCCTCCGTGCCGCCACTGCTGCCCTCTACCTTCTCGCCCATGAGCGCAGCCACATCCGTGCCCTTGGCGGCCAACTGCTTCAGCTTTGTCTTATGCTTGTTGCTACGAACGTGCTCCTTGTATTGGTTTTCGGACTTGAACTGCTTTTTGCACGCGGGGCAGTTGAACACCGTCACCACTTCATCATCGTCCCCTCCTAGCATGGCAAAGCCGGCCGTGTGCGCGCCGGCGCCGCCGTTGCCACGCATCATCTCCTTCGTTTGCCGCTCCTTTTCATACAGCATCTCCAATATCGACCCATCCATGGCCTCGCCTCGTGCCGCCCGCTCTGCCTCCTCGCGGGCCTCGCGCTCCGCAGCCTCAGCCCACACGCGTTCGTTCGCCTCGCGACGCCGCTTCAGACGTTCGATCTCCTGCCTCTCACGCTCCTCGCGCTTCGCTTGCTCCTCCTCCTCCTGGCGCTCTAGCTCCGCCTTCACACGCGGGTCGCGGCGGTAGACGAACTGAGCGAGGCTTTGCACAGTGCGCACGTACTCTTTTTTGGCCCCGTCGCGCGCCTTGCTGTTGATGCGGCCAGCCATGCGGCGGGAGTAGCGATCCTCCATCTCGTTCACCTTGTATTCATCCTTCCAAGTGAATGTCTTGTATGTGCTGAAGTTACGCCAGTGTCCGTAGAACTTCTGAACATCCGCCCAGTCGCTCGTGCTCGTGCCGAAGCCCGGCCACAACTTTGCGCGGGAGTCGTAGTCGGACTCCTCCTCGATAAGCATGTCGAACACCTTGCGGTAGACGGCGTAGAACCCGCTTTCACTGTCGTCGAAGCCGTCGAAGCAGCCTGCAGTGAAGTACTCGTACAGGTTCAATTCGTCCGCGTCACCGGTGCCATCGCCACCCCGCAGGATCGCCTCGCGATGGGAGTCGTACCATGCCCGCTCGTCGGCGTCGCTAAGGATTGAGTAGGCGTTTTGAACCTCTTTGAAACGCATAGCGGCCTCCTCTTGATTGCCGTAGTTCTTGTCGGGGTGATACTGGAGGGACTTTTTTTTGTAGGCGGCGCGGATCTCATCATAGGTGGCCTTCCGCTCCACCTCGAGCACCTCGTAGTAACAACGGATGCGGCCCTCTCCCATCGTTTTGGTTTCTTTCAGGAGTTCCACTCTGCAAGCAAAAATGCGCATCATACGTGAGAAAGACGAAGGAGTAGCAAAGAAGACGAAAACAGGCACAGTTGGCCACTGCATCAAAATCAAGCATGGGAGCATCGTCGCAGGCACAGGGCGCAGGTGTGGCACGTCGCTGATCTCGCCAGATTTGCTTGATAAGCGAAGCTGGCGTTTTCAGCGAGCATGTGAGACGGCGAGGCAAAGTTCTGTTGTTCTGCCTGCTATTGCGAAGCTGTTGCTCACACACGCAAGGGAAAAGGGGGAACAAACAAACGGAAAGCGGAGCGCAGAGAGAGATAATGCCTTCACCGAGCCGGGTCAAACGGAAGCAACGATCGAATCATGCGATTTCCGCTTATGAGGTCTGTGGTGCCTATAAAGATGCGATGAGGTCTTCCGCCGCTTGACAGCCGCTCCTCTACAAAGCGCAGGGCACTCACCTCCGAAGCTGTGATTCCGCCAATAACAAAGACGATGGCCGTCTTTGCTGTGCTGGCAATCTCTACGTCATTCATTAGCTCCATCTTTTCACCAGGGAGAAGACTTGGTGCGTCATCCTCCGCGTCCCAGGCTTGTGGATTGCGTAGTAGAGTGTCTACCATGCGGACAAAAGGGGGTGCGTAGCCGCCGTACGCGTAGGTGATATCATTCGGATGCTCCTCAGTCAGCGATGAATTCCAGGTTTGAAGCTGCTTGCGAATGGTCGGGTAGCTGCTTCCCTTTCCGCTCTGTGCGCAAAGCAAGCCGCACCTCTCCAGCAGGAAAAAGGCGGTGATCACATGCGGAATGCCGTAGACAAGCATCATGTTCTCCTTGAGGCTGAGCAAGTCCTTCTCGCGCAGCCCACCGTTGACAAGGGACAGGAGCGCCAGTAGGCGGGCAACGACCTCAAACTTTTCCTTGCGAAAAACAAGATCCTCAATATATCTCAGAACATCACCCTCATTGATCTGTTGAATGATGTTGTGCTCAAACAGGATACGTTTCCTAAAATCTGTGCTCTGCGTGGTTTTGCTGATTTCAGTGGCAACATTCGTATGAATGCCAATCAATCGATGCATTTCCTGCATCTCTGGGAGCCCTTTCATGAACTCCTTCAGCTCCTTCAGCTGCTGAACCTCCTTCCGCTTGTCATAGTTTTGCTTTACCCAGATGGATTTTTGGTAAAGCACCGATCCCACCCCGGTGAAACTCTTGTCGCGAATTTCAGCAAACATTCTGTCCGTGTTGTTCAGAACAACCTTCTCGCTCGCCCCCACACCGGAACTCTCGCCCAGGCTGAACGGAAATTGCACCTCACAGTTCTCAATGTCGTACAACTCGTCTATAAGCCCTTCGTACGTGAGCTGTGTCATCAGCGGTGTGACGAAGTCTGCGGAACGATCGATAATGATGAGCGTCTCTACTTCGGAGGGAATGTCAGTGATGAAATCGTGGCCGATATAGTTCTGCATGCGCTGAAGAAGCTGAACGACCCTGGCCGCGTTGCTGCCCTTTCCACGGATGTGTCGAATGGCACCGAAGCGCGATGTTTGCAGCTTAAGCAAAAGCCTGGCAATCCAAGTCAGGTTGCTCAAGTCGCCGTCTGCAAACACCGATTTGAACGATAGCGGCAGCGTCATTGTAAAAAACTTCTCCTCCAGAAAAACGTAGTCTACATCAAGACTTGCGATGCGTAAGCTCGGAAATGTATGGGAGAGCTTGAACTCGTCCTCCATCACCTGCTCTGCAATCAACGTTTTTTGGGGGACATAGAGAATCGTCGGCTTTGAATTTGCAAATCGCTGCGTATAGGAAAGCAAGTGAACGACAACGGATCGCATGCTGCTCAGGTCTGGGTTCAGAATGTACACAACGTTGTCGGCTGAAACGTAGTTAATGTCGTTTTGAAACGGAAAGACGCCGACGACTCCTTTGTCGCGACCAAAGTTCCGTGTTGCAATTCCTAGGCGGCTGAGAGCAGAGAGAATGTGCTGCTCGATAAAAACAATGGCGGTTCCGTGTCCCTCGTACACCCTGCTAAGAACGCTTAGAAACTCCTGCTTGGGAACTTGATTCAAGCCCTCCACTAGGGGCGAAGTATCCTTGTGGAGTGTCATTCTTTGTCACCTTTGTTGTTCACTGAGCTGTCTGGCGTGCCAAAAAGAATCGATTCCAGCTCAGATAGAACGAATGGCATTTTTACAGAACGAAAAGACGGGAGATAAGACGCTAGCTGAAGGTACCATTGAAGAGAGCCCACGCAGCTCAAAAGGGGGAAAAGAGCAACAAGAGCCGGCACGTGAGACACGTGGCGCCCTCAAGGATGCCACAGCTGTGCATCGCGGATACCTGGTGCAGCATGCTTAGCCCTCAAAAGAAAGGAAAGAAGAAAAAGCGATGTTCACGTACTCTGTGCATGTGTGTGTGATCACGAGCTGTAATTGCTATGTTGCGTCCGCTTGTCGCTCTCAACGTAGGATGTAAATTCGATTCGACAACTACATTTCCTTCTTACGTGCTGGTAATCCAACGGACAGTCCCAACAAGCAAAGTAAGCTTTTCTGACGGAAAAGTAAAATGGGTGCTCGTCAGAAAGTAAATGCCGGCTGGGTCAATTGTCTGCACTCTTGCGTAGGCCATCGGCGACGACTGAAGTGCATTGCCTGACTTAGACGAGTAAAGTGCACCAATGCAGCCAACGATGCCCTGTAGTTCCTCCTTAGGGACTGGAGAAAGCACCACTTGCCCCTGCTCCTCTTTGAGAATGAGTACGTCGATGCTGTTAAACGGTTTTGACCACTGCGATGGGTGCAGGTCCACTACACCAGTGCCGAGAAAGTAGTCGCTGTATCTCGACGGCATCACTGAATCAGCGTTAGCTGGGGGAACGGTGCTGAAGTTGTGCGAAATACGGTCTATCTTCACGTAGTCTGGCTGCGCTGCGTTTCCACGATCGTGCCGCAGATACAGGGTGTGAAACAGATCATCATCACCGAGGCAAAGTACGTTGGAAACGTCGTACTGCTGTATCAGCTCGCTGACAAAATTTATTCCGGAGCTACCATGCACCTCCGGTACAGCAATAATTGCGCCGCTGAAGCCGTGCAGGTCATTTGCGTGTGTTGACAACCGTTCGCGAACACAGGTGAGCAGGAGCTTTGAGAAGTGCACGTATGCTGCCCCCATGAGAGCCTCCCCCAGTTTGCTGAAGGACTCGACCTCTGTTGTGCCCACAAAATACGTTGTGCTCACAAGGGAGAGCGCCATGACTTCATCCAGAGGCAACGGGTAGTCCAATATGGCAGCCCCGATCGACCCGGGCAAACCAATCGTCTGCTGCACTCCTGGATCCAAGTCAACCAGGATTGGTTTCCAGCCGGCACGCGCGGCATAGTTCGCTAGTGTACGTGCAACCACAGTCTTGCCTGTCAGTTGCCCTCCGCAAATCAGAGTGACCGGGCCGCCGCATTGTGTCTTCTCAGCGGCGATGCGCTGCGTGTGTAAGACAAAATGATACTCCACTAAGGGGCGCGTAATCGACTTCGTCGACGAGCGAATTACACCGCGCAGTAACTGCTCAGAGCCTTCTATCCGGATGACGCTTGTGGTCCATGCGAAAACATTCAGAGTCACCCCAGGCAGGAGATAGTAGGAGATATCCGTGACGAGGGGACTGCCGGCGACATCGACTCGCGAGTCGGTGGCGCCAGTGGAAGGCTCCAGCTTGATTGACGCAGAGCATTTGGGTTCGTTAGAAGGGACAGTGATGATGAGCTCCCCATCCGATGGAATTGTCACTGAAATACTCTTTGTGGAGCTCCCTCCTCCCGGTTGGATGAAGTTGGTCATGGCCTCTGCAATGTCGCCCAAGCGAACGTTGAACTTGGGACTAGGTGCCTCCATGCCAAGAAAAGACAGGGCAACGGTCCAGAAAAGTGAGTGGTGATGAAGCAATACAAAACAGAAAGCATCGGCAGCAGCGCATGATTTGGCGTGTCTCCGACGCAAAGTAATACTTGCCAGCGGGAAACGCAGCTCTCTTCTCAGCTTTAGAAATCAACTGCATTGCTGAAATCAACAGCGTGAAGGGCTGCCATGTTTGCCTCCGGCTAACGGTGGTGTGTCACCTCATTTTGTGAGCAATTCCTTCACGCACGCTACATGTGAGGACAGCAAGGAATGCTCTGGGCGTCCGTGGTATGCATGATAAATGTTGCATCGACCATGTTTCCTCCTTGAGTGATACCATCAAGCGGTTAGGTGAAACCTACACACTTGAAGTGTGCCGATCGCTCATCCTCAGAATTTGCTCTAGCACGAACCCGATGAAAGTGGACACACTTTGTTGAAAGTCATCCAGAGCCCGGTGCTCCCACTCTTTCTGGGGAGGCCAAGTAGCCCCCACTATCCCAGCCACTGCTGAGATAATTCTGGCGGAGTCAGGCACAGATACCTGCGATCTATTGGGGGGGGGGGGTCAGAGCAACTTACCGCTACTAGCGTCAACGGTGAGCGCGGGCGCGTCGAAGGAAAGGAAAGGAAATGTTCCTTCACAGTCGATTTATCGTCTGCTTTTTTTTTTAACCCCCCCCTCCTCGATTCCAAGCCAAGCTTTACCTGTTTGAAGCGTCGAAAATCTTGCGGACAGTGAAAGGGGCAATTTCACGCTGCAAACAGACGCACTTTGCATCAGCCTCAATGGAAAATCAGGCCGTGATAACAGAAGGTGTGTTAAACCATTTTCTGTGCGGCCCGCAAAAGGCTGCCTTAAGTTTTAGCCTCTGTGCGTTCGCTTCGTGAAACAGCACTCTCTGTCTTGCTATTTTCCCTCTGGCGGCACTACACTGGTGGGCAATCTAAAACCATCGCACCTTTGGCGTTTCAGCTCACTTGTGCAAGCGATGCAGGCAGCTGCAAAACGAGGAAGCAATATTCTCTTTCAAACAGTATCAAGGAGCGAGCCTGCGTTGTGTCCGCCTCTTGTGCTTGAATAAATCCCTTCACGCAGCTTTTTTGCCAATTTCCAAGGTAAATATAGAGAAGCGTGAGATTACGTATCCCTTGGCTGAGCAGATGGGTTGCTCTTCAATGCTCTAGTTCTAATGTTTCGATCATCTCTACTTTTCTTTGATGCGCCTATTCACCATTTGCACCTTTGTGCTCGCTGCCTGTTACAAAAGCATATTAACGACGCTGACCGGTTCGAACACTTAGCCATGAGGCGTAGCCAGGCGCTTTTCTTGCATTCGACCGCCGCGTGCCTTTTGAGTGCAGGAAAGCTGTCGCAGTACGAACAAGAGGCTTACGAGGCGCACCGCCGTTTCGCGGAGTCGCAAACCTACCCTGGCCCGATTCGGGCGGCAACTCCTGGTGATACCCGATTTTATATGGGAAGTGCCGAGACTATTCTACAGGAGAACGAGCGGCACTACTGGCGTGCCGTCGTTGATGATCCACACGTGCAGCACCTTGTACCCCTGCGCATCCGCTTCAAAACGTTTATCTGGGTCACCAGTGGCTGGGAGCAGCGGATGCAAGTCGTGCAAGTGATGGCGCAGCGTGACTCGACCATAGCCGAACTCATGCAACAGGTAAGGATTGAGAATCAGTCGCCCTATTTATGCACCTCTTCGTTTAAGCTGTGCATCGATGGCAAAGATTTAGATGAGCTGAAAACTCTTGCCGATTACGATATCGATGAATATTCTCGTATAGACGCTATCGAAGAGAACGATCATCTGCTGCACACAGAAGCTGAGAAACTGAAGGATTGGAACGTAGATGAGATGCCGGAGGATGTGTTGCTGAGGAGCCCGTACAAGGAGATGGCAATGCAACCACAGCCGAATTTGGCTCCACGCTACGAGGCAAAGCCGAAAGGGTACTATGGAAAGAATGACTATAGCGGAATGAAGCAGTCGTCCTGATTTCTTCGGCGCCGAAAGTGTTATGGCGGCTTGGCGGCAAAAGCGGCCGCGGCAATATATATAATAAATTTTATACATTGTGTGTGTGTGTGTTTGTTTGTTTGTGTTTATCCTTTGAGGAGTTAAGTCTCCCACATGAAACGGAGATAAAAATGACAGAAAGGCAGTGCTTTGAGTCGTGCTTGGTCTCTCTTTTCTCAAATGAAAAAGGGCCCTAGTGGTTGTACGCGAAGGGTGCTCTACTTGCGGTATCCCCTAGTTTTCAGGAAAGGAGTATTTCTTTTCGCTAGCTGTATGCAGCAAAGAAAAAAGTAAGAGGAGTTTCTGTACCTCACTGATGAGAATTTTGCTTCTGTATTAACAATCAACATGTGCCTTAACTTAGCCGTCTCTACTACTCTTCTGAAACGAGGCAATTCGTCGCTGATAAAGCTCTTTTTCTTTGAAGGTGATTAAAATGGATGTCGATCAACACATTGCTGCCACCATAAGTGAAATCGACCGAACACTCAGGTCTATTGGTATACGCGATGATTACGCAAGTATTTTCTCCCAGTCTTCCATTATTAACAGCCCCCCACCTTTGCTGACTGCTGCGGTGGTGCGAGCAAATGGCGCTGTACAGACCAGCAGGTCGACCCGTGTGAGTACCGGCGCACAAAAAAGTCCCGCCACGGTATCTCAAGGCGTGCAAAATTCTCCACAGCAACGCGCGACATCGTCTCAGACGGAAAAAGGAGCTGACGCGCAGGAGTGCTTTGACAAAGTCACGAGCTCGGTCTTGTGTGGAAACGCTATTTTGGAAGAGGGCCTTCAAGCACTCGAAAGCTCCTCAGACAAAATGGAGGCACTCTTTTCGAAGCTGGCCAAACTGGAAGGCAGGGTGAACAGAGCGGCGAAGAGTTTTCGCCTTTTACGCAATATATGGAACATACAGATCATAGAGAAAGAAGAAGCATCGGCTCGAAGTGCTCTGCTCAACTACGAGTCTAGCGCGCGCACCGAATTCATGTCTCTCCGGTGTGGAGAGCTGATTGCTCTCGTCGCAGCCTTCAGAAAAGAGCGAGTACCATCAAAGGCGTCGAGTGAGCTAAAAAGACCTGCTCCTACTCGAGTGATAGCAAATGGTAACGTAGTCGTGGAAACACCAGGCAGCTCCCTCAATGATCTCACTGAGTTGTTGGACGAATGTTGGCGCGTTCTAGATGAGTAGAAATGCAGCATTTTTTTGTTGAAAAGGAGGATTACAGTTTCTGCTGGTTGAAGGCACGCCCGCTGCTACTTTTGTTTGACGCTTTTTGCCCTATCCAGGCACTCACATGCTGCGCATGAGAGCACGTCTCCGTTTAAGAAAAAGCGAAAGTAGGCTATCACTTTCGATAGCATCTTTCTACCTGACCAGCGTTTTTGCGTGTTGCACCAAAGCTACGCAAAGTCCGACAAGATGTCTCGCACAACAGTCTCTAGGGCTCTCTCTCTTTTTGACTGCAGCTCTCACCTGAGGTTTCGTCGAAGATTTTGGCTCTTCAAGTAGCTCTCTTCCATCTGCGAAAAACGGCTTGACTGATACTTTTCTATTTTCTTCTTCGAACGTTCTGTGCGGCTGGGAAAATATGCGTTTCAGTTGGCGGTTTCCCCTTTCCCTCGTTCCAAGCTTAGGCATACCCTCCCCATCATCATCTTTCCTCACTATCAGGAACTTGACATGTTCAACAACGATGCGCTCAAGTACGCGCTCCCCATCATTCCGGTGCGCCAAACGGAGAAGCCCGGCGTCAACTCGCAAGTCGAAGTGGATCTGTCATCCGCCGAAAAGAAGGACATTGACAAAAAGCGTGATGCTTGCATCGACTTTTTCGAAGATTTTCGAAAGCACCTGAGTCGGAAAGGGAATTCAGTAGATGACAAACTGAGCACTAGTGCGGGATGCGAGAAGTACGTGAAGGATCTTGTTGATCTTGTTGATGCGTATACTGTCTCTCTTGCCAATGCTGTTTCAAAAACGCCAAGGTTTGCCAGCCTCCAGTACTACCACTGGAGCTCGTCGCTTACGGACAAACAGGAGATGGCTTTTGACGACTATCGATACGAACTTCTCGGGGTGTACTACAACGTTGGTGCCATTCTCATGAACATTGCTCAATACTTGCTTTGCGTGAGAGTGACAGTAGGAACGCTCTCTTTCCTCGAAAAGGACGCTTACCGCGCCCTCATCAAGGCGTCTGCCTACTTTCACTTTTGCGCCGACATCGTTGACAATATGAAGAAGCACGAGATTGGTGTCGCGCAGGTATCAGTTCCTCTCGATGTGGACAAGGACATGGCTGTTTTCCTTGAAAGCTTGGCACTAGCCCAAGCCCAGGAAATCGGCGTGTCGAAGGCGTTCAACGCTGATCCCAAGGAGAGCACAGAAACCACTGCCCGCCTCAGCCACCAGCTCTTTCTCATGTACGAGACTGTGTGCACGAATGCTCGCACCATAAACACTCGCAACGAGACCTTTGTGGAGATTTCAACACTGGCTGTCGTGAAGCGCGACATCTTTCATGCGCTCGCATTTCAGCATGCAGCCTCTCATCTCTTTAACAACAACCCGGGAGCTGGAATCACCCTTCTAAGCCAGGGAGTAGAGAACGCGAGGATTGTAGAAGACTATTTCACCAAGTCTCAAAATGGCAAGCTGAAACTTCCCTTCAACGGCACCCGCTTTGTCGGACTGTGCAGCACAACCGTCCGGAACAACACGGAGCGTCTCAACAAAATAAACTCACTGGTTTATCGAGCCAAGCCCGATGCGACAAAAGCGTCGTTGCCGCCTCCACAGCCGCTCGCGATGCGCCCCGACATCTCGCTTCCATTCCGGCTAGAGGCATCCCCCAGTGCATGCACCGTTGCATTGCTCTCACGCAACGCTCAGTGAAGGCATTAAATCGCGCATGCTTTTGCCTCTCAATATCGCATTGCAATGCTTTTGTGCGTGTGTGTTTGTGTGCTTTCTTCAGCTGTCTTCATGACTTGGGACACCTCAGTGAGTCGTCTCTCAGGGCTCTGTGCACCCACCCCCTCTCCCCACTCGGTGCGTGGCGAAGCCGGGCAACCCCTCCCCTCCCCTATCCCGGCCAATGCACAGCCCCTTCTCGTGGTGAGAGGGCCAAGCGCCTGCGACGTTGGGGAGTCGGAGAGACTCAGCGCCACTCACGTCGGCGGTCCGACGGTGGACGGCGTTGCACCGGAGCGACCTGCAGCACTGCACACGCGTGTGCCATCCATATGATGGGCAGAGTGTGCCGACGTGGCTGGGACGTATCCCACCCGGCCCTC
>NC_018252.1:802290-803302 GCF_000227135.1 Leishmania donovani | reverse complement strand
GGCTGCGAGGCGACCTGGGATGCGGGCGGGTGCGTTGCCTTTGAGGCGGGGGCCGTGCTGAGATGACCGGGCCGGCGCGTTGCTGTGGCGCGCGTGTCTACGGCTGCTCCGCACCGCGCGATGCGAGGGGGAGGGGCCCTGTGGCAGACCCGGGGCGTTGAACGTAGTTGGATTCATGTTTGATGGCAGAATGGGGATGCTTCAATACGTATTTCTGCTGTCTGCGCCTTTGCGTTGTGCTGTATCTCACACGGTGTTCTTTTTCTTTGCATGCTATAGTTGCCTTTCTGGCGTTTCCCTCCCCACCCCTCTTTTTTTTTCGTTGTCCGTTTCCTTGTACTGCAGCGCTTTCTGCGACAGTGCCTCATTCGAGATCCGACCAGCAGACAGCACGCATACGAGAGCGACCAGGCGAGCACGCCGCAAGAAGGAGCACGCGCTTTTTGTGCACACGTATGTGTATGCGAGCGAGTGA
Organism: Leishmania donovani; assembly: GCF_000227135.1. Lineage (NCBI taxonomy): Eukaryota > Euglenozoa > Kinetoplastea > Trypanosomatida > Trypanosomatidae > Leishmania > Leishmania donovani. Next base: position 802,827 of record NC_018252.1, on the reverse strand, counting down.
CGCGAACACGCAAAGAAAAAAGGGGTCTCTGCCGCTGAGGGAATACCCGATCTCTGCACATTTCGTGCTTCAGCAGCTCTGGCTACGAGTCTTCTGCGCAGCAAGCCGCTTCGAGCCTTCCCCCTTCTCTCGTGCGTTCCCGTCCGCGATGGCCATCACGCATCTCCTGCCCGACCTCTGCCTCCTCCTCCTCAAAACATTGATGCCGGTGCACTATCGTTCTCACATATGAACGCATCACTGAGCAGGATTCATTTTCCGATTTGTGAGCTTCTCGTTCGTCAAATACACTGCCAACGCGCTTTTCACAAATTTTCTTTTCGCTTTCCATCACTGCCTAATCCAAGATGTTCGCCCGCTCCGCCATCCGCCGCTGGGTCAACAAGGACACGAAGGTGATTGTCCAGGGCATGACCGGCAAGGCCGGCACGTTCCACACGAAGGAGGCGATGGCGTACGGCACCAAGGTCGTGGGCGGTGTGAGCCCGAAGAAGGCGGGCACGACGGCGCTGGGCGTGCCGGTGTTTGCGACGGCTG
>NC_018252.1:798281-801771 GCF_000227135.1 Leishmania donovani | reverse complement strand
GGCGGGGCGACTGCGCCGCCGGGCCGCCGCATGGGCCACGCCGGTGCTATCGTCTCTGGCGGGATGGGCACCGCGAAGGGCAAGAAGGATGCGCTGCGCGCCGCCGGCGTGACCATCTCCGACTCGCCGGCGCACCTTGGCAAGCACATGGCTGAGCTCTTCGCCACGAAGTAGGAATCGTGCCACTGCTGATGCCCGTTCAGGAGCTTCGAAGTGCTTATCACTGATTAAGGACGCTGGGGGCCGCTGGGTAGATTGTTCTGGGCATGCGCTCCAATGGAATGCAGTCGCCACGTCTTCCTCTCCCACAGGGCCGTTTGGTGTGTGCTGCGTCGCTGAAGACTTGATCGTGTGTGTATGTGTCTCTGTGCGCGTTTACAGAGATGGAGCGGAGAAGTGGGGTAAAAGCACGAGAAGCGCGTGTGTAGCCGCAGGAGAGGGCGAAGGCGAGAGGAAGCGAGTTAACAGCGGCACACAGCTGCGCAGGCGGAACGAGACACACGCGCGTTTGTCAGGCGGCATGATCCGGGGAGCGGGGCTCAGTGTGACTGTTCTCGAGCGCGGGTTGGGGCAGAGGTAGTGCGGGAGTTGGTCCCCGGCGACGGAGGAAGGGGGCATTGGATACCGGACGGTGATGGTGCGAGTGAGGGATAGAGGAGATGCAAGTAGGGGTGCGGCTCACGAGCAACTGTCTCGTCTCTTTCGGGTGCGTTGCCTTATCTTGGAGGCCAACTCGTTTTCCTTCCTCTGCCCCACGCCCCCCCCCTCCCTTTTTCTTGCGCCGCTCTCCGGAGGGCTCATGAACGAGAAGGGACTCTGTGATGCATCAACTGGATCTCACCCTCATCATGCTCCCAGCCTCCTGTGTCGGTGGCTCCCTGCCCTTTCCCGCCCTCCGCCTCGTTGGTGGGATGACAGGACGCTCATCTGGCTCTAAGAGTCTTCGTGTTCCTTTCTCACTGCTCTTTTTATGCACGCACTTCCTTTCGAGGCTTTCCAACCCTGTGTGCGTGTGTCTTCCTCTTCCTCCGCGTCTGCGGCTGTGCGTGCGTGCCAGTGGAATGTCCATTTATCTGCATCAGGGAACGATTTTTGCGCAGCATCGTGCGTCTATAACCGCCTATTGCTGACTCACTGCATGCACATACTCCCTCTAAGTGCCGTCACACTCTCTCCATTGATGCACTCACGCGGGGTGGAAGTGGGTGAAAGACGTGTTGATAACAAGGGTGCGTGAAATGTTAATGCAGGTGGAAGTGGTGAAGCGGAATTCACTCAATGGTTTCCAATCTTTTTTTTATGCTGGCAGGAGGGGGGAAGGGCGGGTACGTGCTGCAGGCATGCCGAACGTCCTGAGCGCTCATATACACACCTCAGCGCACATGCACAATGCATAGTTCTGCAGAGAGAGGGACGATATTGATTTGACACACACACACACACACACACACACACACATCTATATACATATAGAGTACGTTCGGCTGTGTGTGCGCTGCGACACGGGTAGCATGGTGTGTGTGCGTCAGCGTTTCTATGCCCTTGTTGGTATTGTTTCTCTCTCCCTACGTGCATGTGTGTGTGTGTGTGTGTTTGCTTGTGCCGATCACCAGCTCGCTTTCCCTCCCTCTCACGTCGTTGCCCACGCAAAGTGGAGGATAACGAAAAGAGGGGAGTTAGAGCAGTGGGGGGACGGAGAAGTGCGACCTCCGTTTTGTGTCACGCGGCGTACCGCCCCTGCGGTTCTCGTTCTGCCTCCGCTTTCTGTTCCTCTTTGCATTCTCGTATTCACATTCGGCAGGGTTGGTCTCTCGGCAGGGCGCGTATTGCACAGACGTACGTGCCCAAGCAAGCACTCCCCACGCGCACGCACACTTCTCTGTGGGCAGTTGAGCCCGTTCACCTGCATGCTGTGTGCGCGTCCATGACAATGTACAGGATCACGGCGGCGCGCGAGCAGCACTGCTGCAGCGGTCTCGTCGGGGGAGGTGTCTGTGTGAGTGTGTGTGGGCGACTGTCTTTTATGCTTCGCCTACAAGGCGTCCTCCTTTTGTATCAAAAGACTCGTTTTCTGGCGCTCCGTTTGTGTGTGTATCTGTGCGTTCTAGTTATGATGATGATATGATGGCGTGTGCGTGAATGCGTGTGCGCGAAGTGACGGTGTGCGTGTGTCAGCGTTCGACAGCGTGTTGATGCTCGCCCCCTCCTCGACCCTTTTCTCGAAAGTTTTCCTTTAGATATATGTAGCTTGGAAGTAGGGGGCGTGTGCATGGTGTGTGTGTGTGTGTGGGTGGGTGACGGCACATTGCCGGCCGCTTTATCAAAGCGGCTAAATACACGTTTCCTTGTGTTCGTTTGTCTTCCATGATGCTTAAGTCTTTCCGACGTCGCCCCCCCCCCCTCCCTCCCCACCTCCTCCTTTCCACATTTGTGTGCGTGCCCTTCCTACGCCCCCACACCCCGCTCTCTCTCTCTCTACGCGAGTCAGGGGGCAGGTGGAGGAGGTATCCGGCTTGTGGCTTCATCTTTCTTGTCCCATGCTCCGTGTGCCGGCGCGTACGGGTCTGTGTAGGCTCAAGTGTGCTGCAGAAGCGGAAAGTACCGGGGGAGGGGAGGGGAGGGGACGAAGGGGGTGTTGCTGAATCAAAGCGAAGAGATAACTCTTTCTCATTTTTATCGTAGCAGCAACAAAATGAAGTCGCCTTCACCCCCTCGCGCGCCATAAGCACAGTGGTAGCAGTGCACAAAGTCACAAGCGCAGGAGGAGGAGTGCGAAGCGAGTGAACGGCCGCGTGCACCACGGCTCCATCAACGGTCGCTTCAAAGGACACACCTGGACGCAACAGTGCCTCTTCTTGGTTATTATGAGAAAGGAATAGGTGCGGAGGGGGAGGGAGAGGAGGGTTGCTGAGTGAGTTGTTATCTGATGCAGCCAAGTGCACCGCCTTTCTTCTCCATCCCCGTTGCGTTTCTCTAGCTGTCACTTGTCACAAAGCCTCTCGCTCGCATTCTCGGATTGCTTGCGTGTGTGCGAAACAGCCCCTATTCATCCCCTCCGCCCTCCCCGCCTCTTTTCCTGCTTCGTGTCTCCTCCCTTCGTCCGGCGCTTCTACAGTACCGTATTCACAGCACACCACCCAAATCACAAGCGCTGACAGGCCACCATCCCCCTTTTTCCCGTTCACCTTCCTCTGACACTCGCTGAACAACGTCAGGGGTCGCCGCTCATGCACGCACAAGAGGGAATACACACCCAAACAACTGCCAAGTGACTATATCCGACTCCGAGACCCTCAACTCCCTTCCCTTCTATCTCCCTTAGCCGATATCCTACCCCTCACTCGGAGCGTGTTTCCAAGCATACAGTGCTGCACCCGTCTCTCTCTCCTCTGCGGTACTGCCGCCTCGTTTCCTTCCTCCGCTTTCTCTCCACCACCGCATCCTCCCGCCTCCCCCTCTGCCTCTTTTCGTTAAAGATGTTCGCCCGCTC
>NC_018252.1:757240-796720 GCF_000227135.1 Leishmania donovani | reverse complement strand
ACGGCACAAACATGGTGGACTGCCTGAGGCTGTTCCTGAACGACCCCGAGACGGAGGGCATCATACTGATTGGCGAGATCGGCGGCACGGCGGAGGAGGAAGCGGCGGACTTCATCAAGAACAGCCCGATCAAGAAGCCGATCGTGTCCTTCATCGGCGGGGCGACTGCGCCGCCGGGCCGCCGCATGGGCCACGCCGGTGCTATCGTCTCTGGCGGGATGGGCACCGCGAAGGGCAAGAAGGATGCGCTGCGCGCCGCCGGCGTGACCATCTCCGACTCGCCGGCGCACCTTGGCAAGCACATGGCTGAGCTCTTCGCCACGAAGTAGGAACGATGTGGACGTATGCGCGGTGTGCTGTGTGTGCGGTGGCGGAGGAGGGGCTGGGCATCTCTGTTACTTTCCTGTTCTGGCGTGCACTTCTCGCCCCCATTATTCTATGTGTTATTTCTTGTTTTGTTTTGTACGTCGTGTCGAGTGATGTTGTCTCATGTGGGATGTCTATGCCTCCTGATGTACCCATGTCACCGCCGCCCCTGCCTCCATTACGCCTCTCCTTTGAATATTGGCTCCGTTTTGTTTACGTTGGCGTACACGCGTGCCACAGGAGTCGGAATGACGAGGGCAGAGGGCCGAGAGAGAAAACAGAAGAGTGTGCAGGGCAGGACTGAATCAACTCCGACTCGCGCAGACATACCATACATCTCTCTCTATATATATAGATTGGTATGTATGTGCGAGTCGCTGTCTGTGTGTGCACTTCGGTGTGTTTGTGTGTTGGAGACGTGTATGGCAAGTGCAAGGAGAATGGATGGGATGCAACGTCGCCTTGTGAAGAAGGATAGCGTTAGAGGAAAGGAGTGCGAAGGCGCAGGAGCGTGGATGTGTAGAGGTGAGATAGCATACAGAGAGCACGGTCGCGGCTTTCAGTCGTACCACACTAACACCACTGCCCTTTCCTTCGCTGGTTGCCGCCCGCCCCCCCCCCTTTTCCCCTCTCTTCGCACTGAGGCTGAGGCCTCATTGCACGAGGCGCTGAACCGCGTTCCTTGTGATTATGCCGTTTGTTCCACTTTCTTTCACTCTGTCCCTTGTCCTCTTTCTCCTGACCACCGTCCCTTCACACGCATACACAAACACACACACACACACACACACACACACACTAAGTCCCGCACCACGCACACAGGATCTGCGCTGAGCATCGTCTCTCACGCATCAAGAGAACAACAACAACGCAGCTGTGGCGACATCTCTTACCCACCAACGCAAACCTCTCCTACTCCCAGTCTTTAGCAGAGCATCATGGACGACTACCACGAAGATGATGTGCACAGCAACTACGGATATGAGGATGACGAGTACGACGACGCCGCGGATGACTGGGAAGCCGAGGCCGCAGAGGAGGAGCAGAGGGCCGTCGCCGAGGAGGCAGCTCGACAAGCCCGTTTGGAAAAGAAGCTGGCCACGCGTGCCCCGGTGAAGAAGGAAGAGGAGGAGGAGGCAGTGCCAGAGGATGTGGAGCGCGCAATGGCAGACATGCGGCAGGTGGCCAACGACATCGCCTCGGGTAGTGCTCTTCTCTCCGGAGGAGATTCGGAGGAGCTGATTGGGAACCATAAGCTGACTTCTGACGCGGATGTTGACCGGGTAGGCACCATGATTGCAGACCGCCTCACGTCCTTTTCCAACTCCGCCCACTACGACAAGCTAATCGTCGAAGTTTTTCAGCGCTTGACCAACCACCTGACGAGCACGCATCTCCTGAACGAGGAGGCGGACAGGGTACACCGTCTGCGCGAGGAGCTCAAGCGCGCGGCGAAGGCAAAGCCGAAGCCGGTAGAGAAAGCGCCTGTTACGCAGAGCGGCCTCGATCTCGATAACTTCGAGGACAGGGGTGGCGCCGCCGTTGCGGAGGAGAACGAGGACGAGACGGGCTGGTAGACGATGTCTCACTCAATGTGTATCCCTGTTTCACCTAAAGTTCGAGGATGGGGGGAAAGATCGGGTAAGGATGAATAATATGCGTGTCTGTGTCGATTGACGGGTGGTCAGGTGTGCCGAAGAGGGAGGCGGAGAGTGCAGCAGCTGGGCATGGAGGGAGGGGAGAACGATGGTCAATCGAGGAGCGGTGACGTTGTACCTGCGGTGTCCTACTACCACTGACACCGCCTCCGTGCATGTTAAAAAACTGCCACCAGCAGCTGTGTGATTGCTATGAAAGCGCTTCATAGGCTGTGCAACAGTCTCGCCGGCGGCCGTTCTATTAGACGTCCCTTTTCCAGGTGCGCACACTAGATTCGTTCTTCATTCCCCACCCCTCTCGCCTGCTCTGTCACGCCCTACTGGCACTCACCCATGCAGACGGGCCGGGCCACTCCCTTTTTTTATTCTTACCTCTATCTCTCTTCGTCTTCCCCTGGGCTCGCCCCCTCGTCGGAGTTTCCCAGTCGTATCGAATGACGGCAGCACCGTGGTGGAGAAGTCAGATATACGCCAAGCAGATTATTGAACATCTGTTGCTAAGTCACCATTAAGCGGTCACGCGTGCGTGTGTGCGTGGCGGTCCGCATTACACACGCGCACGTGCGTACACCTATGCGCACAACAGCGACACATCGACGGCATTCAAGTGCGAAGGCGTGGAGAGAGGACGAAACCCGAGTCACGGCTGCGTGTGCTGAAGACGCTAAGCTGAGCGTTGCGTGAAAAGGATGACAATGCTATGCACCATCCGCGTGTGCGAGAGTCCACAAACCCGCACACATGCAGGGCACTCGATGTTGCACATACGTCGTACACTTCTTCTCTCCGTGACGTCGCGGCACTGGAGCAGAGCGTTGCTGCATGGGACCGTGGCAATCCCCCACCCTCCTCCTCCCTAGAGAACATGACTGGGCGGCTTGGTGAGATGCGGTGTGAGTTCATCCCGACTGCGCATCGAATCCTCCCCGAAAATGCTTGCATACCGCGACTCCCTCTCTCTTCACTGCGTCTATCCGCACATACACACCCCAAGAACGAAGAGGTCGCAGAGCCACAATAGAGTTGTCCCCCCCCCCTCCCCTCTTTCTCGAGGCTCTACCCACCCACCCCTCCCGGCCCCGCCTCCCTCCTTCTCTCTATCATCTCCATCAAACCGCATCACCTCCGCCGCAGACGCGTCAATTATCTCCTCGCTCGTCTCCGTCGGTGAATGGACGAGCTTAACTTCCACGCCGCCTTCGAGGCAATCAAGGTACTCAACGCCAGCGAGGGACCTGCCTCTAACATCTTTGAGCCGAAGTTCGAGGCGCGCCACCAAGCGGAGCAGCTGCGTGACACGATCGTTAATGTCTACCGCGACGAGGCCTCATCGCGCGCGCTTGAGCAACTGTGCCGATGCCTTGTGCTCATCGGCACGACAATGATGGAGGTAGAGGAGGAAGAGGAAGGCTACAAGGAGGTTTGCCGTGCTTATCAGGTGATGCAGTGGTGCGTGACGGCCGCGTTGCCATCCATCGATGCCGTTCGCAACGTGCAGGCGGTGGAGCAGGATGCCATTCTCAACACCACCTCAGCCGAGTGCACAGTTGCAGCGTCTTCTGGGTATCCAGGGTGCGTGGGGTACATGGCCGTGCACAACGCACTCGGTTTTTACTTTTCGAAAGCGGACCTGGGCAAAGCCAAGACGGTGCTAGACCGAGCAGAGGCCCTGTACAACGAGTGGGCTGCTTGGTGGGAAGGCCAGCCAGCCCACTGCGACATTGCAGAGGTGCCCGTCAGCGAAGACGGCACCCTCCGCACTGGCGAGATCTCGGCTGACCGCGCGGCGCCGATACTCCTGCGCTTCTACATGGACAGCAGCTACACCGCTACGCTCTTCTTCATGGCACAGCTGCACACCGCACAGCAGAACGCTGCCACCGCCTCCCAGTACTGCCATCGTACCTTGCACTACCAGCTTCTGAGCAAGCAGGAGTTCAACCGGAAATCGTGGGCTACCAACGCGCTTCAGCTCAGCGGATTCTACAGCAGCTACTTCGCCTACGACAAGGCGTTTCACTGCCTCGTTGCCGGGCAGAAGATGATGCCGGCCAGCGAGGAGCCAGAGGAGTCCAAGGGACTGGTCGCGTGGGCCTTTGGTCGTTTCTATCTTCATCGCCTGCACCACTATGGTAGACTCCTCACAGGTGGTGAGCCAGACAGCGAGAAGGATGGCATGCTCGCGCAGCTGGAGAAATCTTGGCGTGACTTCCCTGGGATGCCGCCGCTGCAGCCCCAGCCGCCTATCATCACCTTCGATGAGGCGCGCGAGTGCTTTAAGGAAGGAATCAAGTGGCTGCAGGAGGCGCAGGCGTGCCGTCCCTTTGAGTCGTTTTGCACCGAGCACATCGACATTGCGCGTGATATGGTGCAGCTGTACGCTGCGCTGCAGTTATTTGAGCCGAATCGGGCACGCCGCATCGCCATGATGCAGCGGCAGGCACACCTACTCGAAGAGTTTCCAGATCAGCTCAGCTTCAACGCATACCCAGTGGTAGTGCGACAGCTGTTGTACGACCTCGGCTCTCTCTACGAGGACCAGATGCGGCTGCGGGTACAGCAGCGCAAACAACCACAGCCCGATGAGAAGCCGCTCACCAACAATGCGTTCAACGCAGTGGTGCGCAAGACGTTGGGGTACTACGAACGCTTCTGCGAAACATGGCGCCATCCCACGACGCATGCCATTCCAGATGTGCTGGAAGAGGACTCACGCGTGCCCTTCTTCAGGGCCCTGATGCGTCGTGCCCAGGTGCAGCTCAGCTACGCATACCGCACCCCGAAGGAGGAGTATGACGGCATCGGCGTGTCGTGCAAGGCCTACAGTCGCGCCATTGACTTCTATGAGAAGAACCCGCTCTCGAAGGAGCTGGACGCCGAGGTATCGAAGGAGGTCGAGCTGGCCCGCGAGATGCTGAAGCTGCTACCGGTGAAGCAGCGTGACCTGTGGACTGCGTATCAGCGCAACTCCGCGTAGGGGTGTTTTACACGGACCGGATGGCATGGAATGACAAGTAGAGTTGCTGGGCAAGCTGCAGGCGCAGGCTACCGCCATACAGGAAGTCACCCGTGCACTCTACGGCAAATCCGCGGGCTTGGGCAGCGGCAGCGGCTTCAACGTCGCCCAAGACGAATAAATTTGCGACTTCGTCGAAGAAACGCAGCGCATCGATGCGGCACTTGAAAGGATCTAGTTTGGTGTGCAGCGCGTCGATGAGAACGCGCAGGCCATTCAACACCAGCTCGGCACGCAGGAGAGAATGCAGCAACGCATGAATAAGGCAGCGAAGAACGAGGCGAAGATGGCAAGCATGAGACGGAAGTTGCAGCGCATGATCGAGAGGCTTGGCAAGTCTCGTCTGATAACGTATGCAGTACTTTGCGTCATCCTTATCGTGCTCATCAGTGTGATTATCTTTCTGGGTAAGCCGCTCTAGGGAGAGGGAGGTGTCGAGTCGTGGAGATGGCCGACTGGGCACAAGGAGCCTTGTGCTGCTACTGCCACGGTGTGGTAATGGCTGCTGCGGCCCGGACATCTTCGGTGAGGGTGCACTGCCTGCGTATGTGTGTGTGGGGGGGGGGGGCGTGCGTGGAAGGGCGAGCACCCTGCCACGGCATTTCAATCGTACGGGAGGCTGCCGTGCGAGCAGCAACGCCGACACCACGTGAAGCTTCACAGCAACCAAAGAAAAAGCGAAGTACAAAACGCCTCTCTTTCAGTCCGGTGGCTGGACCCCAGTGACAAATGATGCATCATCTGCGCGTCTGTCGTCGACGGCACGCCAAGCTGTGCGTGGATGTTGGAGGACGAGGTCGAGGAGGTGCAGTGCGGTCGACGCTGCCTATCGTTGCCCTTCCCTGCCCTTTTCTCTCGTTTCTCGGAAAGGGTGCAGGGCCGCAAGTCATAAGTGTGCAAGTGTGCTATCATGAACACACACACACACACACACAGAAATCAAGGCGTTACGTTACCTGTGTAGCTAGGGATGCAGGAAGCACGGAGGGCCCCCGGCTGCGCAAAACCCTTCCGTGTTCTCTCCACCATCCCACCCCACCGAACCGAGCATCGCTTTCTCTCATTTGCTCTTTTCGTCATATTCGCTCTCACCCTCCCCCTCGCGCCTATGCGCACTTTTACTGGCATGCGTGCGTTGTCCGCCCGTCTCACAGTGGCATCGCCTTGTTCTTGAAGGGTGCACGTGCATGTCCGACGAGGCTGAGTTTAAGAGGGCCGGTGCGCTCTTCAGCGCGGGCAAGTACCACGAGGCGATCAGCGTGTACTCCGTGATAGAGGCGTTGGATGGGGCAACAGCGGAGGTGCGAGCGCGCGCGCTCAACAACATCAGTGCCTGTTACGCGGCACTCAAGAACTATGAGATGTCGAGCAAGGTTGCGCGGGAGGTCATCAGCTTGCAGCCCGGCAATGCCAAGGCGCACGGCCGCGTCGCAGCCGCCGAAGAGGGTCTGAAGCGTTACAGCGAGGCTTCCTTCTACTACTCGGTGGCCAGCAGGCTGGATGCAAATAACTCCACGTATGTGGACGGGGCCCAGCGCTGTCACGCACTCGTGCAGGCTGGCCGCGGGGTGGCAAGCGCAGAGGCGAAGGACGCCTATTACTACGAGAAGAGCCTTGAGCGCGCGATGGAGGCCATGCAGAAGACGAGCTATCTAGAGGCCATTCGACACTTCGGAAAGGCGCTCGATTTATTCCCCTCTACCGGCACCTCGAGGGAGAAGGCAACGCTGCTGAGCAATCGCAGCGCCGCGTACTTCCGCGCTGAGCGCATCGAGGAGAGCGCCGATGACGCGCTGGAGGCGATCAAGGCGGATGACACGTACGCCCGTGGTTTCTACCGGCTCGGTGCTGCAAAGGCGAAGCTCAAGAAGGTTGGCGACGCGTACGACGCGCTGACCAAGTGTGTCAAGCTCGACCCCAAGCACGTGGATGCAGCGCGGCTCCTCGCCGAAGTCCTGCCGGCGGCGCTAGAGTCACGCAAAACTGCCGAAGAGCGGGCTCGCGACCACACCCGCCAGGTGGCACACATGACGGAGCGGCTGAGCGAGATGCAGGCGGCCGCCTCGTCAAACGCGGTGCCGCACGCGACGGCGCACGGGTCAGCGTACTCCTACTGTAACTTCTGCAACGAAACGGGACACTCGCGGTCCGAGTGCCCTCTCCTGCGGCGCAAACGCAGCCGTCCGCTCTGATGAAAAGCGTGTGCGACTGTGCACGTCTCTCTCTGTGTAGGGGTGGAAGGTGAGAGCTGCTGCTGCTGCTGCTGCTGTGCTCTTCATTGCTGGCCGCTGCGCTTCCCCGTGTGCGTATGTGAGCGAGGCGTGGGGATACGGAAAACACGCAAAGAAGTGATGATGCCACCCTTGGTGGTTGGGTACATTCATATATCGTTGCCAGTGTGTGTGCGTGCATGTGTGGGTGCGCTCGCCGCGCCTAGCGGCGCACTGTGCAGTGCACCTCCCTCGTCACGGTGACGTACACTTGCCTACGCAAATCTGAAAAGGGTGTTCACAGACTGACGGTGCCCCCACCCCCGCCCCTAGCATTACCACCACCTCTCCTTGGTGAAGAAGCCGATGCGCTGCTGCCTTGTGCGCCAGCGAGGAGCTTTCTGGCGACGGTGGCAGTCGTTGAGAAGCCTACCTCTCACGGTCTCTCGTGAGCTGGAAGCAGCTCATTTGCCACGCTCCATTGCTTCTCCCTCCCTCCCATCTTGCTTGGTATATTACGCCTCGCTCTCTCTCTCTCGCGAGCACACACACACACACGTGTGGGACGCGCGTGCGTGAGAGTATCGGGTGTAGGCGTGCCTGCCAAGTGCTATCCTGTCGCCACACTATACAGACACAGGAAGTAGAGCAGTGAGCCAAGGGCGATAGCATGTCAGCTCCTCGTACTCCGTCGCCTCTAGAGGCAGCTAATGTACCAGCCTCGGCAACACCAACTGCGCCAGCGACCGCAGCGGAGGCCGCATCTAGGTCTCCAGGCCATGCTGAGGCTTCTCTTGATCCACATCCGTTATTCGAAGTAGCGGCGTCGCTCCTCGCTCGTCTGAAGCCCTTCTTGTCAGAGCCGCACATCGAGGTTGAGGCGCGACTTTGTAGCATCGGCCAGCCTCAGAAGCGAGCACGTGAGAACACGCAGAAGGCCCCTGTTGGCGCTACCCCTACATTAATTCCATCACGCGATGCACCGCGTATTGTGGAAGACGGACGTCGTCGCATTCAAGTCGGTGTGAGCGCGGAAGACTTCGCCAGGATGAAGGCACATGTTGCGGAAGAGGCGGAGGCCTTGCCGTTCCAGCAGTCCGTGACGGAGGATGTCATTACGAAGACTGGCCGCTACACGTACGTCGTTGCCGAAGACGGGTCAGAATCGTTTGTCGGGTGCATAGCGAAGAGGCGGCTGTGCAACATCGAGGTGCTCGTGCCGGGCTGCCCGTACGACGTTCGTGTCTCCATCAGCACAGAGGTGCCCAAGGCAGCAACGAGTGCGCCTGCTGTAAAGCCGCAAGGGTACGTTCGTCGCAAGCGGCGGTGGACAGCAACGGCAGAGTCCTTTGAGTACGCCTTTACGCGCGTCGGCGCCGACGGCCAACAGTGCCCAAGCTTCGAGGTGGAAATTGAGGGCGTGCACGCAAACAGCCAGGCTGGTGTGACCGAGGCTTGGCTGGCGGATCTGCTGCGCCGTTTGCTGGCCCTCGCGCGGCTGAAGGGCAACACCGGATTGCCACAAAAGCCGGCGCGTGGAGAGCACCAATGATGGCGCTCTCGGCGCGCATCGCTAATGTGGTCTCGTACGCGTGTGTGCCGCTCTTGCCCCCTCCCTCCGATTTACATGCGCGGGCGGTTGAGAAAAGGGGGACCGCACGGGCAGTATCTGCGCCATCCGCCTGCACCCACTCCCTCTCGCTCCGGTCGGCTCACCCCCTCTCATGTCTCGCATTTTTTAACGGGCGTCTTGGCAGCATCATTGCCGACACCGAAGTCTGAGCACGCTCATGAGGCGGCACGGAGAACAAGTTGCCTTGTCGCGTGTACGCGCTTGCGCCCATGTGTCTCCCTCTCCTCACCCTGCTCCTCTCAGCGTCAGCGTTTTCGTAATTCTCTCCCTCACTCCATCCTTTTTCGAACGGAGCCGCCTTTCATGTATGGTGTGCGTGCGTGCTCTGTGCCTGATGCCGCCGTCTGCAGTGGCGCACAGCCGACTACACCTACCGCTGTGCTCATCTTGTTCCGTTGCATACAGACAGTGGCAGACGTGCGTTGTTGTGCTGCTCCACTTTCCCCCCTCCCTCTTTTCCCACCCCTTGCACTTCTCCTCCCTTTCTCCCATGGTGTCTGTATGGGCACTCTCCCGCCGCCGCTGCTTGTGCTGCCGCTGACGCCCTTGTGCAACACATCCCTCATTCACACACGCCCCGCCTTCTCCTCTCAACACACCAAAGAGCTCACGCACTTGCGCCCTCTCCTCCTTCCCAAAACACGTCTCTCCCACACCGACGCTTCACAGTGTCCGCTTATCGCGCACGCTTGACTGTCCCTCGCACCGCCGCCCCCTTCGCCCTTTTCTCTTCGCTTTTTTTTCCATTCCGATACAATGATGCGCAAGACGTCCGCGTGCGCCATCGCGGCCACTCGCAGGGCGCTCGTAGGCAACGGCCCAACTTTCCACACGGGTGGTGACAACAACAACATGTCCGACATCCAGAACGCCTTCCCGATGAACGAGCGCGGCATCCGCTCCTCCTCGCCGTTCCCGGAGCCGAACACGGCCATCTACGATTCGTACATGCCCTGGACATACTTCCAGCCGATCGACGTGAAGGTGGACAAGATGCCAGCACCGGAGGCGAAGTACTACCAGCATCACACAAAGAAGCCGTGGGATGTGTCGACGACCGACCTTATCGAGATCCAGTCGCGCAAGAAGTACGTGCAGGGCGTGGGGTACTTCGTCATGTTGATCTACCTGTACTTCCTGATGCCGAAGGAAAAGTCTTACTCGGGCGAGACCGGCTCCGACGGCTTCTTCGTGATGCTGCCCAAGAACCAGCCCGAGAAGTTCTAAAGTGCGAGCGGCCCAGCTAATCACAGACGCAGATTCGTTCAGAAGAATGGAGAGAGGGCGAGATGGAGTGAGAGACAAGGAGGGACGCATGCCCCCCAGGCCGGCGCTGACATGATTTCCAGCGCCCCAGGTACCATCCGCCATCGCGCGCGCACTTGTTGCCCCTCTCGTAGCTCTGCCCCTTCTCTCCGACCTCCCCCTCTTCCCTCTCCAGCCTGTAAGCACTTGTCTGGCGCTGTGTCTTTGTGCGCCCCTCACTCGGGGTGCTTGAGGAACGCGTACGGCGGCGAGGAGGACAGAGGCCAGCCGGTGCAGTAACGGTGGGAAGTCGAACACGGCGAGAGTGCGCCAAAACAAGAAGGCGTCCCGTTACAAGGCTGCATGACCAAGAGAGCGGCGCGTGTGCGTCGCCGGCACCCCCTCCCCTGACCTCGTTGTAGTAGTAGTAGGACGTACACGAAAGCAAACATTCAAACGGAAGCGGCTGCCGAGAGGTTGTCGGCATTACCTTGACTGGTGCCTGTCTGTGTGCGCATGTGGCGGTACATGGCGTGGTCTACACAGAACAGTCGCCGTTTCCCGTTCTTCATCGCCCTACGGCAGCATTCGCATGTGTATGCGGTGATAGCAGTTCTCAAGGAATGAGCGCAGGAGCCTGCTACCACCGCTATCCGCCCCTTCCCTCCTCCACTTGCAACACACCCAAACGTGTGTGTGCACATGCCAAACGATGTATGGGCGTCGCCGGGTGGCAGAAAGAGAGGGGGACAAGGAGGATGAGGGAAGCTGTGCGAATCGCAGCAAACCCCTGCTACACTTCTGATGCATCTTCTCGCCTTCCGTTCTGTCCTCTTCGCGGTGTTTTCTCGCATCATTGTGCCTCTCCGCCTCTGCACGCGCATACATGCACGCATGACGCAGTTGCACTCCACTGTCTGAGTGAGTGTTAGTGTGAGTGTGTCTGCACAGGTGTGTCATACACACACACGCGCACATACATCTCTCTGTATCCACTCAATGCACGTGCACACCTCCACGGTTCGCCACACGCGCCAAGACTTACACAAAAAAAGAGAGCTCACCACTGCCGCGGCGACAGTCTCGCGGCGTTCCCCCCCCCCACACACACACATACACACGCACACACATAGCCGCACGTAACCGTACGCGCTTTATCATCCCCGTATCATGAGCGTTAGCATGGCAGATGCTGCGCAGAAACTGAGCGAAAAGCCGGAGAACATCCGCAACTTCTGCATGGTCGCCCACGTGGATCATGGCAAGACCACCCTCAGCGACTACCTCGTCGCCAGCAACGGCATCCTTTCCCCGCAGCTGGCGGGTGAGGTGCGGCTGCTCGACTCCCGGCCTGATGAGCAGGAGCGTTGCATAACCATGAAGGCCAGCTCTATCGCGCTGCACCACGCCTACGCTGGCAAGAGCCACGTGCTGAACCTCGTCGACTCCCCCGGGCACATCGACTTCTCGTGCGAAGTGTCCACGGCGATGCGTCTGTGCGACGGCGCCGTCGTCATCGTCGACGTCGTGGATGGCGTCACCCAGCAGACGTCGTCCATCCTGCGCCACACCTACCAGGAGGGGCTGTCGATGTGCCTCGTGCTGAACAAGATCGACTTGCTCGTGACAACGCAGCAGTACACTGCGGAGGAGGCATACCTGCGCCTGCGCAGCATCATCGAGATCTGCAACGCCATCTTGGCATCCTATGCGAACCAGATGAAGATACAGGAGATGGATCAGGACATGAAGCGCGAGGACCCCAGCGACGACGTGTGGTTCGACCCATCCAAGGGCAACGTCCTTTTCTGCAGCTGCTACGACGGCTGGGCCGTTGGCGTGGACTTTTTCGTGAGGCTGTACAAGGACAAGGTGCCGCTGCACAACCTCGCGGAGGCTCTCTGGGGGGAGCACTACTTTGACCCCAAGACCAAGACCGTGAGCCCGAAGCCGAAGAAAGCGGGGCAGCTGCCCTTGGCTGTGCAGCTCATGCTCGAACCCATCTGGCAGCTCTACGACGCATTTCTCGGTGACAACGCGAGTGAGGAGCGGCAGAAGCAGTTGTCCGAGAAGCTGAAGATTGCCGAGAGCAAGTGGAACAACCCGCGCCACGACCCGCGCCGCAAGCTGAAGGCGCTGCTCTCGATATGGATGCCCCTCGCCCCCTGTGTGCTCGACACGGTTTGCACGAGACTCGACTCCCCGATCACCTTGCAGCGGCGCCGCCTGCCTTCTCTCGTCCCGGGCTTCGAGGCCGACACCCCCGCGGAGCTGAAGGAGGCGCTCATGAACTGCGATCAGTCCCCGGAGGCGCCGTGCATTGTGTACGTCTGCAAGCTAATCGACACACAATACCTCGTCGGTCGCGCCGTCGGCTCCGTGGAGAACCACGATGGCGCCTTCATTGGGTTCGGGCGCGTCTACAGCGGGCGCCTGCGCGCCGGGCAGCCAGTGTATGTCCACAGCGATGGCGTGGTGGTGGAGGCGACGGTAGGCAGCGTCTATCTCTTCCGCGGCACCGGTCTTGAGGAGACGTCGGAGGTGAGCGCTGGCTTCCTCTGCGGTGTCGGCGGTCTCACCTCGTACATCACCAAGTACGCCACCATCAGCAGCGTGCCTAGCATGCCGCCCTTCAAGCCGCTTGTACTGCAGAGCACCTCGATAGTGCGGCTCTCCGTCTTCCCGAAGGACCCAAGAAACTTGCAGGAGCTGGAGCGGGGCCTGCGGCTGCTCTACAAAGTCGACCCGCAGGTGGAGGTGAGCATGCTGCCAACCGGTGAGCACGTGATCGGCACAGCAGGCGAAGTTCACGCAGAGCGCTGCCTCAAGGACCTCATCGACACGTTTGCACAGGTGGAGGTGGTCGCCTCGGAGCCGCTCGTATCCTTTCGCGAAACCATTGTGAGCAACCTGAGCGCCAAGCCGAAGCCGCACACCGCGTCGCTCATGGACGGCGCCTTCTACATCACCCTCCAAGCGCGGCCGCTGCCGACCGAGGTGCTCGAGCTGATCAAAGAAGACGGGAAGAACAGCGGCAATAACCCGCAGCTTCTGCGGCAGGCAGTGGCCGCCCTGTCAGGGCACAAGCGCTTTTCTGCGGATGTCAAGAATGGCGTCGTCGCCAGCGGCCCGTCTCGGCTCGGCTTCCTTGGAGCAGTGCTGCTCGCCAACTTCGACGGCACTGTGGATCCAGTGGCATGCTGGACGACGCTGCAGGACTGGAAAGAGTCCATCGTGGCAGGCTTCCAGGCCGCCTGCGAGAGCGGGCCGATGGCACAGGAGCCCTTGTACGGGGTGGCTTTTGTGGTGACGAACATCTTTGTGGACGCAGACTCGGACATCTCCGGCGGCATGGTTCTGCCCAGCGTGCGGGAGGCGTGCCGCGCTGCGATGAAGCTGCACCCTCGCCGTCTTGTCGAGCCCGTGTACGAGTGCACCGTGTACTCCTCCGGCTTTACCCAGGGCAAGATCTACGCCTCACTGAACCGCCGCCGCTCTGAGATCGTCGAGGAGGTGCCGAACGAGGGCAGCGACCTCTTCTACATCCGCTGCTGGCTACCGGCTGTTGAGGCGTTCGGCTTGCAGGACGAGCTGCGCGTACAGACGCAAGGCGCCTCGACGGCGCAGCTGCAGATGAGTCACTGGGAGGTCATCGACGCCGATCCGTACTTTGTGCCCACAACGAAGGAAGAATTCGAGGAGCACGGTGCCGAGGTGGCGACCAAAAACATTGCGGAGCAGCTTTTGGAGCGCATTAAGCGGCGCAAGGGCCTCTACCGCGAGCGCGTGGTGGAGAGTGCCGAGAAGCAGAAGTTCTCCTTGAAGGGCGCGTGAGAGCGTTGCGGCTCTCTGTTCCTCTTCCGTTCTCCCTTTGTGTGTTTTCTGCCCTCTCCCCACTCCCGCGCGTCCTCTCCGCTCTCTGGCGCGTTTGTTGAGATACAAAGACACTGGCAGTGATGGTGGGAGGGGGAGTGACAGAAAGAGGGCGGGGGTGCGTAATGGCGCCCTTCTGTGCCTGCATGTGTGTGGTGGGGGGGGGGGCGTTTCCGTTTGTGGCGGAGATTTCGAGTAGTGTGCAGAGCCGCTGCAGTCATGAGGCAATGAAGCGACGATGAGGGAGGAGGAAGGAGAGAGCCGTAGCGCTGCGAGCTGGTCGTTGTGTTTGAGCGGCTGACGGAGGGGGAGGAGGTAGTGGATGACCCGTCTCCGTGTACGCATACTCGCCTGCAGGTGAGGCGGACGGCGCAGCCCTTTCCTTCGCGGCGACTGAGCAAGGGAGTGGTCTACATATGCACACCCTTACACTGAAGGCGCATGTGAGGTCGATTCAGAGCAAGTGAGCGGAAGCATCGCAAGTCGGCCGAAGCTGCTCGTTGCAATAGGTGCAGCGGAGCTGTTAGTGAGAGGGAAGGCAACGAGAAGACAGCCTTCACCGCTTCCGCTCTCTCGCACATCGGCGCGCCCCTCTCCCACCACCGATGGAAGCGGTGGCACACGCATCCGTACACGCAGCCCCGCATAGAGGGATAAGAAATGCCTTGCTTGCCGTGTATAAAAGCAACGACACAGAGGGAGCGACAAGCGACAAGCAGAGAGGGGTATAGACGCGTGCTGCTCGCAAGTGCACGCACACGAAGATGGAAGCGAGCTAGCGCTCTTCTTCCTCTGTGAGTCAGTGTTTGAGCGCGCGGCATCTTTCACAGCAGCTGCCACAGTCCATCCCCTCCCCCTTCTCCGCAGCGGCATACCTTGATAGAGGTATCAGCGCGGTCGTCGGCTCCCAGGTGATGACTGCCCTTCCGCCCACCCCCAGCACCCGCCGTGGTCCCAGCGCGGGTGCCTCTTCTCTTTCAAATTCATCTCCGTCCTTGCTTCCCCCGCCCTCTCTCCGAGTCGTAGATAAGACGCACCCACACCTATCCACACGGCTGCCCACTCGGCCAAGCGCCCGCACAACGGCGCCTCCGCGTGTCACCACGGCTTTCAGTCCCTCTTCCCTCCTGCTGATCACGTCACGTGTGCGTGTGCCTGCGCGTCGCCCCTCTCTGTCCCTCCCCCTCCCCCTCTCCTCCCACCTCGCACATCCCGTGTGTGCAACTGTCGGCGTACCCTCCACCTCCTCTGTTTGCTCAGAAGTCCCTGCCGCCCTCCCTCCCCTTTTCACTACCCCTTGTACACACGCACACACACTCCTGCCGTTATTCGGCACTGTCATGTCTGCAAGCTCGGCGCCCGATCGAGTGTACGTGGGCAAGCGCTTGCACTTCACGAACGGCTCCCGTCAGCTTGTCCGCTGCGGCACACGCAACATCGCCGTCGTGTGCTATCGTAATGAGCTCTACGCAATCGACAACGCGTGTTACCACCATGGCGGGCCGCTGCTGCTTGGGGACATCGAAGAGATGGGCGGCCACCCATGCATTATATGCCCGTGGCACAGCTACAAGATCGCGCTGGACACCGGCGAGGGACTCTACTTGGGCGTCGAGTTGAGCCCTGCTGGCGGGAAGCCAAAGCACGCGGTCCGATCAAAGGGCTGCAAGCAGCGTGTCCACAAGGTCGAGGTGGATGAGGCCGAGGATGTTTATGTGCGGGTGGACCTCAGTGGCCCCACACTGGAAAGCGACGCGTATGCTTCCATGGAGCTGGCGAACCGGGAGAGGCCCATGAGCCTGCCGGTCGACGGCGGAGGTCGCGGCCTGCGTGCGCCAGGCATTCACAGCCATGCCGGCGTCGAACTGCGCAGCGGCCAAGTCTTTCAGCACATGGGCTCGCTTGCTAAAGCCGGCGGCAACACCGGCACCCGAGGCGTCAACTCACTCGACAACGCACAGAAGACGCGGCCCCACGAGATGGCATCCCTCGGCAGCAGCTGCAGCAGCCCCACAACGCGCCCTATGGTCTCCTGTGTTGCCATCACCGACGTCTGCCCACAAGTGCGGCAGTTTGACTTCGTCCACCACGCGGGCCCCCTGCTCCGGCATGCGGAGCTTGGTGAGTACGTGGAGCTTGAGCTCCCAATCAAGGAGAGACGCCCAGCCAATGGCAGCGACGGCCAAGCTGCGGATCTTCTCTCCTCTTCCGCCCCCGCAGCCACAGCAGGCGAACTGATGCGACGCCGCTGGACCATCTGTGACATGAATCACAACGGCAGTCTCTTCAGCATCATCGTGAAGGCCGCCTGCACCGACACGCAGGCGAGTGGCAGCGCGTGGCTGCACGAGCATTCGCTGAACGCGCCGCTGCCCATCGCTCGCGTCGGCGGCACCTTCACCTTCGCCCGCCACCATGACACCATTCGCAGAGTGGGCGGCAGGGTGCTGTGGCTGACGGCCGGGATCGGCGTGACACCGGCCTATGCTTTCCTGAACGCCTCTCTCGGCGACTCGCTCTACGTGGAGAGTGCGGAGCCGCTGCACGTGGTGCATCTTCACTCGAACCGCACTCTGGAGACGGTGCCGAAGCTGGAGCAGTTCGGGCGGTGGCAACGAGAGTTCCCTCGCTCAGCGCTGGGCACGGCCGAGAAGACCAGCGGCGGAAGCGGGGCGAGGAAGCCAGTCAAAACGTACGTGATGGAGCTCTTCATCACCCCGAGCACGGATGCTGGTCAGGAGCAGCGCACAAGCGCTGAATCGTCGCCACCGAACTCCTGCCCCGTCACCACCATCACTCACCGTTCCCGCATACGACCGGCGAATGTTTCCGCAGCTGTCCAGAAGTACTTCGGCGCAGACATGCCGCTGGCGTACGTGTGTGGCCCGCAGAAATTTGTGAATGACTGCACCGAGGCACTTGTCTCTGCGGGTGTGCCGGAGTCGCACATCCTCACGGATGATCCGTGAGAGGATGTGGGATGGGGGGGCAGTAACTACGGGGATGGGAGGATGTGGAAGGTCCGTGCGCACATGAATGATGGCGGCTTTCCTTGTGTACGTGCATTCTGCTCTCTTTCTCGATGTCATCGTCCCTGCTTGTTCTCTTCGCCCCTCTGTGCGTTTCTCTCATGCTTTTCACTCACGCACCGGCTGGGTACGCATGTGAGGGCCCCCTTCAAGGCCCTCCCTCTGCCATGTCTCTGATGACCCCTCACCCACCACCACGACTTCTCCTCCCCCTCCCAACCGAGACACATACGGTGTAGAACTGCACCTGCCACGAAGGCAAACGAAGGAAGCAGTACCTCCTCCCCCTTCTTCTCGTCTTGCTCGCTCTCGCTGTGTGTGTGTGTGTGTGCTCCCGCTGCTGCCCTCCTTAAGTTTCCGCGCCTCTCCCTCCCTTCTTCCCTCTCCCTCCCTTGAGTAACGCCTCTTCGATGGATATCAAGTGCATCGTTGGTGTGGCAGACTGCGTGTCTGCCCGTCTTGCGTGTGAAGGATACGTGTTCCATCCTCGAGAACGACGTGAGTCGCATCAGACAGCAAGTCAGTATTGCTCCGACAGCATTGCGTGCCCGTGAGCGATCAGCAGTCTGTCCCTACTCTCGTTCCCTCCCTCCCACCACCTCCACTCGTGCACACGCGCACAACGATGGGTGCCCGTCACAGTGTACCGCTAACGCCGAGCGGCCAGCCAAGCGCGCAGGCGCTGGCACAGGCCAACGACAACGACGTGAACTCGTGGGGCACGCCGCCGGATGAGGCCCCGGAGGATGAGAAGGACCCGACAGAGCTGGTGCTGCAGAGCTGGGCCTTCTGCAAGGCGAAGCCGACGCCGCAGAAGATGTACCGCAGCGACACGGACGAGCGCAAGCGGCGACAGTCGGTGAGCTGGCGCAAGCGCGCGAGCTTCATCGAGCTTGACTGCGGCGAAGATAGCTTCTTCGTAGCGAACAACTACAAGGTCATCGGCGTTGCCGACGGTGTCGGCGGCTGGCGCTCTGAGGGCGTCGACCCCTCCTTGTTTGCCAACGCGTTGATGGAGAACGCGAAGCTGTTTGCGGAGACGCACCGTGGCGAGCGCGACCCAGAGAAGATCCTTGATGCCGCCTACACCAAAGTAGTGAAGGACGGCATTGTCAAGGTGGGCAGCAGCACGGCTTGTGTGGCAACTCTGCGCAAAGAGGATGACGGCAGCCACAGGCTCGACGTGGCGAACCTCGGCGACAGCGGCGTGATGGTGGTGCGCAACCGCGACATGTACTTCCGCGTACACGAGAAGGTGCACGGCTTCAACGCGCCGTTCCAGCTGGCAGTGCTGCCGCGGTCGATGGTAGGGCGCGCGTTCTCTGACCGCGTGCAGGACTGTGTTCGCGAGTCGGTGCCGGTGCAAGAGGGCGACGTTATTGTGATGGGCACCGACGGCCTCTTCGACAATCGCTTCAACTCCGAGCTCGCCGCGGACGCCGGGTGGATTGGCAAGGTGGAGGAGAGCCCCATCGCCAAGATCCCGCTTGTGGGCTTCTTCCTCAGTGGCATCTTGGACGCGAAGATCGAGTACGTGGACCCCTATCGTGTCGCGCAGCGCATCATCACCGACGCCTACAAGACCTCCGTGAACCCGGATACCAACTCGCCGTGGGCCTCGATGCTGCGTAGGTTCGGGCAAACTGACGCCAAGGGCGGCAAGCCGGATGACATCACTGTTCTCCTGAGCCGCGTGAGTACACGCGAAGAACTGAACAACAACACGAGCTGGTAAAGCGGACCGACACATGTGGACGTGGATGTGCGCTCGTGTCGGCTCCCAATGATGGTGGCAGCGATGTCGGCGTTGATAGCGAACAAGGCCGGTCCCTACCTGCCTCTTGTTCTGTCTCGGTGCGCGCACCATGAAGCGTGTGGAGGCCACCCATAGGCGAGAGAGGCAGAGAAGGGAAGAGAGGAGGAGGCCAGTGACGGTCGTGATGGTGATGAGGCAAACATGCAGCGCTGTCGGTGCGCTCACGAGGGGGGTGAGGCATGAGTGAATGTTGAGGGGCGTGCTCTCGGCGCTTTTCCGCAGAAGCACAGGCTCCCACGCATACACAGGTACAAGGTGAGAGTAAGAGTGAGAGTGTGCGCTGCTGCGCAGCTACATAAGGTGCCCACTACCCTAACATGGGCACCTCGAATTACAGGGCAGCAGGCAAACAAAAAAATCTTCAGAAGGCGCAAGAGGCGAAGTCGCTTCTAAGAGGCGGCAGCGAGGGTGGACGCCTTGCTCTTTGCTCCCTCCCGGCATCTTCCGCAGTGACAGTCCCTCGGTGATCGCCGTGGCGGGTGCGCACCCATCGTGTGCGCTCAACGCTGCTCCCTTCGTGCTGCATAATACACAGGAGGCTCTCCGTCTCTCCTCGGCTCTGCTAGGCCTGGCGCGATGGTAGTCCAACACGCGCGCGCCCGTTGCGCCTCGCCTCCCCCCCTCTTCATTTTCGTGTCTCTCTCCCTTCCTCATGACGGCCAACGCGCATCTTGGATTCCTCTCGCCTCTTCGCCTCATACCGCTGCAACGCCCCCACGCCCACGTCCACTCCCGGAGCGCATCCAGTCCGGTATTATTCCATAGGAGAAGCAAGACATTGTGTCTGTGCGTGCTGACCTGCCTTCTCTCTTGTGGCCTCACTTCGCCTTCCTCCCAAACGCAGCGCCCAATCACGCTGCTCATCGTGTCGGCGTGTTCATCAGCACGCAGCCCAGCGCACGGAAGATCTTTAGCCCCCTTCCCCGCACCCATCCACCCACCCACCCACCCCCCACACACACATAATGAACCTTGACAACTACTTCGCCAAGTTCCTGCAGAAGGGCAGCGGCCGGAGCGCAATAGGAGGCAAGTTGGAGGAAGTCACGCCCTCCTCCGCCGCCGCCGCCGGGGTTTGTGTGCCGGTGGCACCAACCACCGCCACCTCGTCGAAGCAGTTCAGCGAAGTAGAGGGCCACACGCCTTCGCAGGGTGGAGGTCAATCACCCGAGGACGCGGCCGAAGCGCAGGTTCAGCCTTCGTGCGTCTCACCGAACGCAGCCGGCGACCTGTGTTACCGGCGTCAGCGAAAGTCGGACGCTGGTGCAACGGAGAGGATGACCGTCACCGCATCGTCGGTGAGCACACACCAGCGTGCACCGTCATTGAAGAGGTCTCGCGAGGCGGCAGTGGGGATATCGTCCTCTCCCGCTCCGTCTCAGTCGGCGATGGACGCGCCGGCGGCAAAGAGGCTCCTCACATGCCGCGCAGCCTCGGAGGACGCCGATGATGAACTCGAGCTACTGCTGGGCTCGCAGAAGGCAAAGCAGGTGCGCGAGGCGGACGCCATGCTGGAGGACGTGGCTCGTGCGCAGCAGGCCCCCTCGCCGCCGTTGTCGTCGTCGTCACCTGGGCAAGTTAGCAACGGCGTCGTGGGCACCTCCAGTGCGTGTGCGGTGGGTAGCCTCGCCTGGCAAACGTCGTCCTCAGCGACGCGAGAGACCATCGCACGTTACTTCCAACGCCAGCTGGAGTGGGAGCTGCACCACAGTGCCGACCTTTTCGCCGCCTTCGAGCCCTTCTTCAAGGACCGCGCACTGGACCGCATCGCCGCCGACGATGCGCTGCGGCCGGTGCTGCACGCCGCGCCGCTGTCCATTACGAGCGAGACAGTGGGAGCCCTGCCGGGGTGCGCGCTGCGCTCCTACCAGGTGGAGGGCGTGCAGTTCCTCCTGAGCCACTTCCATCGCGGCATGTCAGCTATCCTCGGTGATGACATGGGCCTCGGCAAGACTGCGCAGGTGTCCGCCTTCCTACACACCCTGAAGCAGCTGCACAACATCGACGGTCCACACCTCATCGTCGCCCCTCTTTCCACACTGACGAGCTGGACGCGTGAGCTGGCGCGGTGGGCACCGCAGCTGCGGGTGTTGAAGTACCACGGTGAGCGCCGTACACGCGCCGCCATCAGCTCCGGCCGCCACAACCGCCACGCCGTATTCGTGACGACGCCGGCGCTCCTCCACCTCGATAAGCGCTTCTTCCGTAAGCGCGCGTGGGTGACGGTCGTGGTGGACGAGGCGCACGTGCTCAAGGCGCACGACACGGCCATCACGTCCGCGTCACGGAAGCTCACAGCATGCTACCGGGTCGCGGTGACGGGCACGCCAGTGCACAACAACGTGCAGGAAGTGTGGAGTCTGATGAGCTTTCTCTACCCCTGGCTCATGGCCTCCTACGATCCACGAGCGCGCGACCCGGTGCGGCAGGCGGAGGAGTGTGCCAAGGTGCTGCAGTACATCATGCTGCGCCGCACCAAGGCAGACATGGAGCTCGGCATCCCGCCTCGCGTGGATGAGCCGCTGACGAAGCTGGTGCCGACCGACATACAGCTGCAGCTGCTCTCCTTGCTGACAGCACACGCTCTGCAGGAAAGTAGCACTGGCCATCAACTGCATGGCCACCTCAGCCACCAGAGGGCCGTGTGCAACCACCCACTGGCGCTGCGTCTGCTGGCGGACAAGGGGCGCACGCACGGGTCGCAGGAGTCAGCCGAGAAACGCATGCGAGCTGCCGGAGTGCCCATGGACGCGGCGCACCTCATCGACCCCAGCGCCAAGATGCGCTACCTCGACACGCTGCTGCCGCAGCTGAAGGCACAAGGACACCGCTGCCTGATCTTCTCGAACTTCACCACAACGCTGGATCTGCTCGAAGCCATGTGCCACCTGCGCGGCCACAGCTACGAGCGGCTTGACGGCAGCTGCAACCGAGTCGAGCGGGAGCTGTCGATGTTGCGCTACAACCACCCCGCCTCCTCGTGCTTTCTCTTTCTGGTCACCACCACCGCCGGGGGCGTCGGCGTCACCCTCACCGGCGCTGACACGGTGATTCTCTTCGACGCACACTTCAACCCGCAGCTTGATCGGCAGGCAGCGGACCGGGCGCACCGCATCGGTCAAACACGCACCGTGCACGTATACCGGTTGTGCCTGCAAGGCACCATCGAGGAGCATATCCGCGACATTGCAGCCCGCAAGGCGTACCTCGGCGACTTCATCGTCGAAGGAGGCCAGCGTCACGGCGCGCGTGGGCGCGGCCGCTGTGCCGACGACGGCGCCAATACCCCGTGCATCACCGCGGACGACATTCGCGAAATGTTTCAGCAGCTCGACGAAAAGCAACACGCGAAGCAGCAGACCGACGGATCCTCTGTTTCTTCACCGACTTTACTGCGCCCCTCCGACGGGGCAGAGGGCAGCAACAGTAGCGCTAGCCAAACGGCGGCGGACGCGATGGTGAAGGACCTCCTACGTGTGGTGAAAAAAGGTCTGCAAGGCGCTGCGGCTACCGCGGGAATCCGTGGCGGTGGCCGTGGACTTGCCTCGCCGCCCAAGCAGACGCACAGCTGCTTCTGCTGCGGTGGCATCATGTATCCAATGGAGCCGCTGCTGCACTGCATGGTGTGCCCGAAGGCTTACCACGCCGCCTGTATCGGCGAGCGGCCGCCGAGGCCGGGGGAGGCGGTGAAGCGCTTCTGGTCGTGCCCGCGGCATGAATGCTTTTTGTGTGGCAAGCAGCAGGCGGCCGATGGCGCCATCTTCATGTGCGACGCGTGCCCTCGCTCCTTCTGCTTCGACTGCCTCGACCCGCGCTACCTTGAGATGGACGCGTCCGGGGCCCGATTGCTGCACATCCGTGACACCTACGCTGGGATGGAGGAGGAGGAGGTGGAGCCGAGGCGGTCTTGCTACTATGTAACGTGTCTGCGGTGCTGTGGACTGCTCTCGTCGTCGAGCTCTGCCTCGGAAGACACGGACGAAGTCGATAGTGATGAGGACGACGTTGGTGGCTGTGGCACGGCGACCGCGGTGGACAGCGACGGCCTCGCAAGTGTTGATGGCCACGGCGATGCAAGCGTCGAGGACGGCGACAACTGATGGAATGGCCTCGTGTGTCCCCTTCTCTCTCTCTGGTATATGGGAGAGGGAGAAAAGGTGTGGCAGGCAACCGTCGGATGGAGGATGGATAGTACGAACAGAGCGCCTCACGTACCGAGGCGACACATGTCTGTGTCCGCCAGTCTGTGCCGGTTAGAGATGTACCATCGGCATTACAGTCATGGTCCCTTACACTGCACGCATACCCATAGACATATACACACATATTTATATCTTCCTCCCGTGCCTCTCTGCCTAACGGTGGATGACAGCTCCCTCATCGACTCCCTCCCTGTCGTGCGTGGATACGCGCTTTCGTTTGTTATCGCCGGCGATTTGGGCGGCAGCGACGAGAAGAACGAGAGAGACGGGGAAGGCGAGGCGGACCTGCGTCGGGTTTGGCTGAGAGGGCCGTACCGCCTTGCGTTGCAGGAGGAGGCGAACGAAAGCCCCGGCGCACTTGCTGTACTGGTGCGAGTGGGAACACTCACACCCCTGGTGTGAGCATTGCCGTGCACGTGCACATACTCAAGCACACACATACACACCTACCCAGCGCACTAGCGCAGTCAGGCACATGATGCATACCCGGACACTCCTCCCACCTTCCTCCGCGTCCACCGCCTATCCTCTCCTTTACCTTGTTCCGCCTTTTTTCCTTTTCACTCCGGTTCATACGCCTCATCACAGTAGCGACATCACACCCTCCCCAGCGTCCCTCGCCGTGATCGCCAACGCCACTGCTCCTGTGGTGGCCAGTAGCAACTGGGTCTCTCCTCTCCTCTTGCTAGCGCCCCTCTCCTGCCCCTCCCCCATTCTCTTTTCCCTTCTCAATCGGCGTCTATTACGTTAAAGTCGTGTCTGTCTTCTTCCGTGTGCAGCACGTCACAGCTGCACGTCTTTGTTGTAAATCCCCCCCCCAACACCCGCACACCCTTCCCTCTTATCGCCTCTTGTACGCCTGTGGTGTGCGTTGCCGCTCCTTGATTTTGTTTTAGTGCCCCCTTCCCCCCTTGTCTCACCACGCCATTTTCTCTTTCCGTCTGGCCACCTGTGCTTTCTGCCACTGCGTCGTCTTCTGTATGTATGTGTGTTGACCGCTGAACATCCCCCTTCCTCTCCTCTTACGCACTGTGTCTCGCGGCTGCTTTTATCCTCTGTGGCAGTTGCCCCTCCGCCCTCGTGAAGCTCCGCTCGCGTCCTCCTTGCCCGAATTATTCTGAACTCTCTTCGTTTCTCGCTCGCTCCCCTCATCGCCCCCTCTCCGAACCCCCTTCGTTGCGCCGCGGCAAAAATGCAGTCCATCATCGTGAACCTTCTCTCGGACATCTTCACGGTCCAGCGCGACACCTTTCTCGGTCGCCTGATGCCATGGTTCGCCGGCGGCATCGTCGCCTTCGTTGCCTTCCCGTGGGTGATGATGGTGTTGTATGGGCTGTACTTTGGCATCTTCCTGCGGCCGAAGGAGCAGGCCGCCATGTCGCTCTCGCCGCTCCTCACGTTCTTGTACTTTCTAACGGACGAGGCCACACCAGGCTTCGACCAGCGCCTCATGCGGCTGTTCCACCCGAGTCTGCTGGAGGAGGAGAAGGACGGCGGCTCTGTGCAGCGTGGCCTCATACGGGCCATGTCGCGCTGCCTCATCGACAAGTTCGGGAAGGTGGCCAACATACCCCGCGACACGGTGGTGTTGAAGCGCGAGGGCAACGACGTGAACTGCATGGCCCTCGTCGACTTTGAGAAGGTAAAGCAAGTCCGCTGTCAGCTGTCGTGGAAGCGCCGGCCTGGAGTGGTGAAGCGCTACCGCGAGAAGACGGGCCGGTACCCGGCTCGCTCAGAGAAGGAGTCGTTCGTGCTCAACGGCATTGGCATCGCCTTCCCCTACACGTTTCAGGTGACAAGCTTCCACATTGACCCGAAGAAGGGGGACGAGTTCAACATTCTTAAGTACGTCCGGCTCGTGGACTTCGACGACTTTGGGGAGCTGTTTGTGCGCCGCCTCTTCGAGAAGCCGCCGCGGGCGGCCGTGTCGATGATGGTCCAGTCGCTGAAGGAGAAGTACTCGAGCGGCGAGGCACTAGCGACGCTGCAGGACTCTGTGCAGAAGGTGGTCGATGCATGCGGTGGGCTGGCGTCGTCGCTGGGCAGCCTGACTGTGGAGCAGACTTCCTACAAGGCCGTCTACGCCCCAGTCCCAGAGGAGGCGGAACCTCTGCCAGGCGAGCCCCAGACAGAGAATGAGGATGGCCGAAAGGCACCGGCGATCGACGGCGTGGACATGGAGTACCTCGTGGAAGGGATCACGCGCAACGTCGAGGCGTACCTCCGCCTTACCTTCTCCGGACTGAAGGCGCTGGTCACTCGGTACGAGCTGCGGCTGCTGCCAGACGAGCTGGCGCAGGTGGTGGTGGACCATGACACGGGCAAATCGATCATTGTCGGGTAGAGGCTGTCCCCCGGTCCGCCTGTCAGTTCGTCTCTCTCCGTGGGTGTGCCTGCGCCTTCCTCTCTCACCCCTCTACACATGAACTGCTCAGCCATCCCACGGCTGTTTCCAGCTTGGCAGTCCCTCTGTAAACCGCGCTTGAGCCATTGGTCTCCAGATGACCTTCAAGCCAGTAACCCCCTCCCCCAAAGAAGAAATATAGGTGTGGCCTTCTTCTAATGTTGCCCGCTGCCCTCACGTGAGTGTTCATGTCTGTGGGTGCATGTCTTTGTGGACTCCCGCGCGAGCACCGCCCTCCTTCTCGATCCTCTCCTTCACACGCGCAGCCACCCCCACCCCTTCCCTCGCTCCCTTACGCACACAGAGAGGCACGCTTGCAGATGGGCAAGATCTCGGTACGTGATGCTTGTGGCACCGCGTCTCTCCTCTCTCCCTACCACTACCCCTGCCATCCTTCCCTCGCTTATCATCCCGTCTCCTTCCCTTGCACACACGCACACATACATATATCCACATCCTTCATGCTTACAGCAACAGAGGGTGCAAATCTCAGAATCGCAGCACGCGAGCCCACAGGAAGGAGCGAAGAGAACGAGAGAGAGAGACGTGCGTCTTTCTCTTGCTCGCTCGCTGTTGCTGCTGTTGCTGCTGTTGTGGTTTTCTCTCTCTTGTGTGTCTGTGTGTGTGTGTGCCCGCCTGCCTGCCTGTCTGTGTGTCTGTCTGTGTGTGTGTATGGCTGGGGGGAGATTTCGTCTTCGCCATCTCGCCTCCCTCTTCTTCTACTTTCCTCTTCCTGTTCCTGCTTGCCTTTCTTGTCCACCTCACTCCCTCATCATCTCCTCACGCTTACATACGTCACACACGCGTACACTTGCGGATACGCAGGACGCAGCACACGGCAGACCTACATCCATCCACCTATCCATCCATACATACACTTACACGCCGGCCAACGTGTACTCGCGCACTTTCCTCTTTTGCTTTTTTGCGTTTTATTGTTGGACGAACACTCGTGCGTACGCACAGGCATACACGCCCGTGTGTACGCATATTCGCGCGACAGGTGTTCCCGGAGCACGG
The DNA here is from genome assembly GCF_000227135.1 of Leishmania donovani. Classification (NCBI taxonomy): domain Eukaryota; phylum Euglenozoa; class Kinetoplastea; order Trypanosomatida; family Trypanosomatidae; genus Leishmania; species Leishmania donovani. The sequence continues at coordinate 770,248 of NC_018252.1, read as the reverse complement.
TCTGCGCTTTCACACAACGCGTGCGCCTCTCCCTCTGCGTGCGTGTGTGTGCGTGTGCGTCGCTCCTCGTCTTCCCTGTGTTGCTGTTGGTCTCGTTGTCATTCTTCGGTTGCCAGTGCCTTCTCTCTCTTTCTCTTTGTTGTTTGTCGCGTAAACCCTTATACAGCACGTCTGCTCATACGCACTATTCACGTTCCCTCACCCTCACACGTCGTTGACCGTGGTGTCTGTGTCCAGTGACGGGCCAGGTGTCGCTCGCCCTCTCCCTTCCTCTCTTCGTGTGTGTGTGTGTGTGTGTGTGTGTGCGTGTGTGTGTCCTTCTGTGATTCCTTTCTGGCTTGTCGCTCGTGTTCGGGCATGGTAGTGAGGAGGAGGGTGGGGGGATTTCTACGTGTGCGGGTGCGTCTCTACTAGCCCTGCCATTTCTTCAGGAAGAGGGTGTGTGTGTGTGTGGATGAGGTGACTCTTGCTGCCTTCACCGCCGTCGCCCTCCTTTCCAGAGCCCATTGCGTACCCCCTCCCCCTCCCTCTAATTTCGTTCTGGCTCTTTTATCAGCAATAACACCATTATCATCTGCTGCTGCTTCAGTCGTTGTCTTCTGCCATTCTTTTCGGTTCTGTGCTCTCTTTCTTTTTTTTTTTCGGACTACTTACTCACGCCCCTCCGCCCACACACACGCACACACAAACATACAAACATACAAACACACGGTGTCTGTGTTCCTGTGCAGGTGCGTGTGTGTTCGTGTACGTGCGTGCTTGCGTGCGTCTGTGCCTCTCTCTATGTATAACCGACCTGCGCACGCCTGATCCGATTGTGGGCGTGTTGTTAGTGATATTCGGTTGTGCGGGTTTCGCTGTCTCTCTCCCTGTCCGGCCGTTGCTGCCACAGTCGCTGCCCGAGTCCTCTCGGGCATCATGGACGGCGAGCGTGAAACAAACGCGACCCCGACGTCGTTTTTCAGGGGCGTCTCCGAGAAGCTGGAATCGCAGCAGCAAGAGCAGCAAACCTCGTCATCCGGCCGACTCACTGCCGCCTCCAGCAGCAGTATCAATGCGATGCCGGCGAGTCCATACCGCGGCGGCGGCGCAGGAGGAGGCGCCACCCCGCCGTCCTCGGCCACCACCACCCCCACCTCTACCGTGACGCCGGTCAGCACACTAATCACGCAGGTGTCGCAGCACGCGCCGTCCAGCTTGCAGCAGCAGCGGAGCGCTGGGGGGCATACTGGTGGCTACGGCGATAGCAGTGGCACGGACGGCAGCGGCAATGCACACGCCGGCCCCCGAGTCGCCGGCGGTAGTACAGGCGGCAGCACCGGCTCCCGCCAGCGCGTGCACGCCACTGAATTGGTGGAGCGGGCCCGCTACATCCGCAACCAGCCCAAGAACACGTCGCCCATTGACGCCTCGGCGCACCCCTCGTTACTACCGGAGCCGCTTCCCGCCGTCCGGAACAAGAAGTGCCTCATTCTCGACGTCGACGAGACGCTGGTGCACAGCTCCTACCAAAACACGGGTCGGTACGACGTGCACCTCCCTATCGCCCTCGATCGTGACACCCATGTAAACGTCTATGTAGCCTTCCGGCCGCATCTCCATCGCTTCCTCGAGGCGGTAGCGCCGCTCTTCGAGGTTGTCATCTTCACGGCCTCCCTCAGCACGTACTGCGACCCGCTGATGGACTCGATTGATAAGCAGCGCATTCTTGGCAGCCTGCGACTCTTCCGCGAGCACTGCAGTGTGGTCGGCACAACCTACGTGAAAGATCTCTCGTTGTTAGGCCGAAATCTAGAGCAGGTGGCGATCATCGACAACAGCCCCATCGCCTACCTCTTCCAGCAGCGCAACGCAATCCCCATCACGTCATGGTTCGACGATTCACGCGACGAGGAGCTGCTGCGCTTGATCCCTGTGCTGGAGGCACTGGCGGAGGCGGACACCGTGTACGATGTGCTGGACAACTACAACGCACTCCTGCAACTCCAACAGCTCCACGAGAACAGCGGAGAGAAGTAGTGGCCGCACTCGCTCAGCCACACTCCAGACAACTAGGTTCGCCAGGTCGCAACTGCGTGCGCTTTTTGGAAGAGAGGAAGATGCGAAGGAAGCGAGTGCCCTGCCGTGGGGGCGTGTTGCTGCGACGTCCACGCAAATGCGTATGCATGCATTTTCACGCTTGTGTGTGTGTGTGTGTGTGTGCACGCTCGTCTGTGCTCGGGCGTCAACGCGTGCTTGCGCTGCGAAGAGGAAGGAGTGTCAGTGGTGCGCACTCTGTGTCTAATGCTCTATGGCGCATACTCCTCTTCGCAAGTTTCAGGCAATGCGAATCCCCCCCTCCCCCTCCCTCTCCCTCACTGTCTCCTGCGTGCGTCGGTTCAAGGATGCGCTATGCGCATCCCTCTCACGCTTGTACGATTTCTTTAGTTTGTAGTCGTGTTCAGCATATCGCGTTTGCCGCCACCAGCCACCGCCCATGGTCGCGCCCCCCTCCCTTCCTTCTCTCCATTCCTTCCTGCCCTCTGTCCACGTCACCCCACTCCACCCGTGTGCTACCTCTTGGAAGATCCACGCCACTCCCTGTCCCCCCCCCCGCGCACTCACTCACGCGTGCGCACCTCTCATGTATCCGTTTGGGCAGAAGATGCTCGTGGCGGTTTGTCCATGACAGCGGGGCGCGGACAAGATCTCTGTGGCCACGCGCCCTCTTCGTCGTCTTACGACATCCGCGCGTCTTCTGTGGCAGCGCTGGGAAGTGTACACCCCGCCAGTCCGGTGGTTTGGCCTCGATCGAGATGGAGATGCCGTGAGGCCCACCAATCCCCATAGGCGCTGGTGCATGCCGTAAGAAAGAGTTGCACTGGCTTACCGGGCACGCCCGCATACACACGCACCTCCCCTACCCTCCCCTCCACCTCTTGTGCTTCTTCCATCGCTTCTCGTCACCGCCACCCCCCCCCCTCCCTCCCGCCGCCCACGCGCGGTCTCCTTCATAGCACGCAAAGAGCAAACATCCCAAAATACACATACACGCAAAGAGGCACGCACACCCCTCGTCGTCGCCCACCCTCCGCTGCTGCCCACACTGCGCCCCCCCCACCACTCCTTCTCCCTCCCACCTACTCCCCCACCCCCTCACGCCCCCTATGCAGAAGACGACTCTCCAGATCCTTCGCGAGCAGGATGACGTCAGCAGCTCCTGCGTGCTCGCACTCCTGAAGGGAAACGCCAACTTTCAGTGCCTCTCCAAGAGCGAGGGTGAGGATATCCTCAAGCGCGACAACGAGGATGCCGAGAAGCTGAGCGACGGCATCCGCATCGCCATTCGCAAGGGCATCGTGAGCGGAAAGCCGGATGTGTCGCCAGTGAACAAGCTGAACGTGGTCGGGCTCAGTGCGCAGGAGGTGACGGACAAGATCGTGGCAGCGCTCCCATCCAAGAACGGCAATGTCATCATTCTGCAGGGACTCAGCGGCACTGGCAAGGGCACCACCGTGAGCAAGCTCAAGGATGCGCTGCCTAAGTGCGTCACGTGGAGCAACGGCAACATTTTCCGCAGCTACACGTATCTGTGCAACGAGGTTCTCGCTGCCCAGGGGAAGGAGATCACGGAAGAGAGCTTGACTGATGAGCTACTCTCCTCCGTCGAGAAGCGCGTCACGTTTGTGAAATGTGAGGACGGGATGTTTCATACGATGCTCGACGGCACGACGCGCGTGGCCGATGTGCAGAACACGTTGCTCAAGACCCCACTTATCAGTTCCAAGGTACCGACGGTAGCCCAGCAGACCCAGGGCGAGGTCATCCGCTTCGGCGCTGGTGCCGTCAAGCAGCTCAGCGCCGACGGCTACAACGTCATTCTCGAGGGCCGCTCGCAGACGCTGGACTACATTGCGAGCCCCCTCCGCTTCGAGCTCGTCATCCCAGATGTGGAGGTGCTCGGCCAGCGCCGTGCAGCGCAGCGCGTCATGGCCAAGGCGCTGGAGATGTTGGACGACAGCGCCTCAGACGAGGAGGTCAGCAAGGTGCTGGTGAAGGCAGTCGAGACCCTGCAGCAGCAGTAGATGCTGCGGCTGAGGATGCCGCGCACGCGCCTCTGCGCTATGAGGAGACGGTGTCTGTAGTCAGTCTGTCCCCCTTTTCCCTTCTCTCCTCTTACCCTCGAACTCTCACGGCAGTCACGATCCTCGTCGGTGGCGTCATAAGCAGACTGTCGATTCTTACATGGCGCTCGCACACCCATGTGTACTTCTCGCTGATTTGTTTGTTTCGTTTTCGTTGTGTGTTGCTCCCTCCTCCCGCTTCACTGTGTATATATATATATATGTGTGTGTGACTGTGCCTTCACCTTTCCTTCTGTGTGGTGATCGCACATCTGCGTGGGTGAGCGTGTTGGTGGTGTCACGAGGCTGGGCCGTCTGTCGACATCTTCCCTCGCTTTTCGTTCTCCTGCCCATGTTATCTTCTGCCGAGTGTGCAGCTCGTCTCCCTGCCTGCGTGTTTCACGTGCGCGTCTGTGTTGATGTGGATAAGTGTGGCACCTTCTTCGCTGGGCGATGTGGCTCCACAGCCGTCGCAGCAGCATTAGTCGCGGTGATGGTGAGAGTATGGATGGACGTGGCCCCGTCCGTGTCTCCCTCCTCCCCACCCCCCCACACCCAACACAGACAGGCACGCATACGCAGGCCATGCAGGTACAAAACACAGTTTTAGCTTTGGGGCATCGTAAGGACCGCGTGGAGGTTCTCAGTCCAAGCTAACGTGACCTTCACAGGCAGTGAGCGGCACAGGCGCCACGCCTGAGCCTGAGCCTCCACACGGCAGCACATACAGGTGAGACGGCTCCCCTCTCTCGAGCACTCGGACGGCGCAGCTCCCTCGCCGTGGAGCACCGCAAGTCTCAATGCTGGTGTGCATATGTGTGTGTGTGTGTGTGGGTGGGTACCTGCTCATGTGGGCATCCGCTGGATCACGGTAGGGCTGTATCATGCACTTTCCGTTTTCGGAGACTGCACTGTATCACACACACACGCATACACACATGCACATTGCACATATGCATCTCCCTGCTCATCGCATCCCTCCCACCTTCCCCTCGCCTCTCCTCCTCAAAGCCTCGCTTCCACACTGCAGCCTCTCCCCTGGCCCAGGCACTCACCCTCGCATATCTTCCTACCGCCTTCGCGTATCGCTCCCTCTCTCACTCTCTGGTAGCCGCTCCTATACAGCCGCCACCACCACCCTTACCTCCTCACTCTCTCTCGTGAACCATGTCCGCTGGTGGCGCTGAGTTCAAGGCCGAGATGCGTGCCGGCAAGCCGAAGTTCGGCATCTTCCTGAACTCCGCCAGCCCGCTGCTGGCGGGCCAGTTCAGCCACTCCGGCTACGACTGGCTGCTGATCGACGCTCAGCACTCGCCGGTGGACCCGCTGACGATGGCGCACATGATCGCTGCCATCCGCACGGGTCACTCCAAGGTCATGGTGCGCGTGGCAAGCACACAGGACCGCGCTGGCATCCAGTGCGCTCTGGACAACGGCGCCGATGGCGTGCTGATCCCGTATGTGAACAATGCGCAGGAGCTGCAGGAGGCCGTGTCCTGCTGCTATTACCCGACGACTGGCACGCGCTCCGTGTACCAGCCGCAGCAGTGCATGAACGCGAAGGGCCTACTCGGCTACGTGCCGGAGTCGAATAAGAACGTGGTGGTCGCCTTCCAAGTGGAGACGGCGGCGTGCATTGAGAACCTGGAGGAAATCATGGCCGTGAAGGGCATCGACATCGCCTTCCTTGGCCAGAACGACCTCTGCATGTCCATGGGCCTGTACGACGGCCGCTACGTGTTCCCGCAGATGTACTTCTCGCCGGAGCTGCAGGCTGCCACGGACAAGCTCATCACGACGGCCAAGAAGCACGACGTCATTCTGGGCCTGTTTCTGTTCGGCACGGACCGCGTAGGTGAGTTCCTGGAGAAGGGCTTCACCTTCATCAGCATCGGCAGCGAGCTGCACCACGCCATGGTGCAGGCCGGCACCTGGGTGAAGGCGCTGAAGAATATATCGGAGGAAAAAGGCAAGTCGTGGACGAACCAGCCCAGCGCCCTCGTGTAAGCGGGAGCAACAGCGGCCGCCGGTCGAGATAGTAGAGGGGGAGGGGCGAGAGAGTGCGCTGGCACAGACACACACCGGCGCACATCGGCGCTGCTGCCGAGCCACCCACACCCCTCCCCCGTCTCCTCTGTCTCTCTCTTCTCTTCCTCGACTTTGTTCTCCGTTCGTTTATGATTCTTTTGTTTTCTATTCTCTGGCAGCTGCGGTCGGCCCCGGTGGCGCTGTTGACAACGGGCGCACGCACCGTAACGTGGTACACGACGCACAGGAGCTCTAAGAGCAAGGGGGCGGGTAAGCGGGCTGTCGGTCCTCCTGCGCGGAGGCCCGATGTTGGCGCAGCAGCGGCCGCGGTGAAGGAGAGGGAGTGTTGACATCCCTTGTTGTGCGCGTGTGGTGAGTGGGGAGTGGGCGGATGTGCGAAGAGATAGTGAGCAGCACGCGTAAATGTGTGCGCTCCCACACGCTCCCTACACACACACACATACGCAGACACACCGCGTCCCTGCTACCTGCGCGGGGTTCTTCTACTTTTTCCTACGCGCTAGCCTCGCTGTCTACCCGCTACTTTCTCCTCCTGCTGTGAGCACGCCCCTTTAAACCTACTACCACGCTCACTCGCACACGTACCCAATCACACGCACGCACAGGCGCAGGCCCGCACGCTCATCGCCTGCTCGCTTGTGGCTGTCCAGCCATCCTCCGACCACGTGTGCACACACTCGAACAGCTCAGTGACCGCCGTCTTGCGGACGTCGATAACGCCTCTCTTTTTCTCCCTTGAACAACAGCCACAGCAGTCGCCTGCTCCTTGCACGTGTGTGGCATCGATACCGTGGGAGGACGAAGAGCTGGCCGGTGAAGTGCCTGTGTGCGTGTGTGCTTGTCCGAACCCCCTTCCCCGTGTTGCCCTTTTACAACGCTCCGAAGAGGTATGGACAGGCACGGTATGTGTAACGCAGACGTGTGCGTGTGTGTATGTGTATGTATATGTGTTACTGGTAAGGCACAACTCGACGACGTTGGAGCTACTGGAGGCTCATGCTTTCCACGCAGAGACGGTGATGCGTCGCTGCAGTGCCGTGCGATGAGTTGACGGCACGCCTGCCGCTGGTGTCGCGGTGGCGCGGATGGAACAGGTTGTGGAGTAGCGCATGCGCTGCGGTTCGCCGCTGCACCAAGTGCTGCGTGTGTAGTAGTCGTGAGCGAACGAGGGAGAGGGAGTGCACAGCTGTTGCAGTTGTGCAGTGGGGTGAGGTGGTCTGTGCTTGCTATGAATGGTGCGTGCCTGCGCGTACCTCCACCTCTCCCACCCCGCGTATCCCTCGTTTCTTACGTGGTCTGTGACACACAAACACGTGTTCGAGACACTCACATGCACCACATGGTCGGCGTGCACCTCTTTCTGTGAAAGAGGGTCGCTTGACTTTTCGTACTCGCTACCATCAGTGGCCCCCTTGCATGCCTGCGCACGTACGTACTCCTTCTCTATCTCCCTCCAACGCTCTCCAACTCCCCACACGGGTAAGCGCGAAGTACGGCAGCAGGTGTGTCGGTGGTGTCTGTCCGCGTTCGCCGCTGTGTACACGGCACAAGCCCACACGTATACACGAGTGCGGGCATTCCGACACACGCACACACAGAGCGAGGCGCTTACGCACGAGTGCACCGTGTGCACGACAAGAAGCATAGACCCCAACCCCCACCGCGCAACCACCACAGGTCCAGTCACTCACAAGCACATACACAACGCACCCCTTCAAGACAGCAGGGAGTTACATAACGGCGAGAGCAGCCGCATCAGCCGCGGCACACGTCTTGCCATCCACGAAAAAGGACAGGGCTGCAGCCTGGAATACGTTGTTCTGCTCTGTGGTGCTTTCATTATCCTTTCATAGAGGCGGCCAACGGAGGAAAGCAGCACACCGTCACGGCGAAGGAGCAGTGGGACCGGCAAAGGGGTTCCCAGCCCCCCCCCTCCCGCATCCCCAGCACTCTACATACAAGGAGGACACGCTGCATCAGTGGCTGCTGTTGCTGCTCTGTGTATGTGTGTGTATTTTACTCGTCTGAGGCGCATGAAGGGAAGAGAAGGGAGAAGCCCTAGGCACAAGGCAGCCCTGCACACTGGCACAGACAAAGTCGCGTACAGAAATGCCTCGTTCCGGTAGCCCAGCGTGGCATTCCCGCTCGGCGGAGCAGACGGCGCGCCTTCTGCTCTCCAACGCCTTTCGGTATGATACGTGGGAGTGCGCGGCGGCCCGGAAGCAGGTTCAATTCCACGGCGGAGCGGTGCACACGCTGCGTCTCCGCTTTCGCGAGCTGACTAAGCAGCGGATTGCGGCGAGCGATATCGAGGCCGTTAATCTCGCTCTCTTCGACCCTGCACGCAAGATGTTTCTGGGCGCGACGTACCAGCTGGAGGCGCGTGATATGACTCGGCCGCTAGCCGTGCAAGTGGCGCCGGCCCAGCTCCTTGTGTTGGAGACTGTGGTGCATGACACTCGCCCGTCGGCACCGCTGGAAGAGTACCGAGTTACCAGCTGGGGCTTCTGCCCAGTGGAGGAGATGATGAGCGGCACGATCTCGGTCAGGCTGCGGCCTGGCAGTGCGCACCTCCTGCTCGTGGAGAAGAGCTTGTGGCCCGCGGTCAGCCTGCCGACGGCTCCGAGCGACGTCGCGCTAACATGCGATGTGGCTGTGGACCAGGACGCAGCACTCGCGCAGCTGATGGGGGAGCTGGTGCCGCCTGGCATCTTCGTCTCCGAGGACTTCACACGCGCCACACCAATGCCTGGCACCTCACTTTTCCGACTGTGCGTGAGGAGCATTGAGCTGTCTGGCTCGACGGAGGAGTCAGCGTGGAACTTGGCCGACCCGGACGCGGACTGGTCCGTCGCAGCGGTGGCCCATAACGGCTTTCAGCAGCTTGGCAAGGGCAGCGAGGTGTCGCTGGTCTTAGAGGCGCCGAGCGACGGCGGTCGGCACAGCTCCTCATCGACCACCTCTTCCTCATCTACCCGGCGTCCGCCTGCAGCGCCGGCCGCCAACACGGTCCTACTGCGCTCTGACCTGCCTCTCGAAATTGACCGGCTGCCCGTGCACTCCGCCACGTCGTTGGTGCTGGCCATCCGCCGCCGCGCGCCAGGCTCACGCGCCTTTGCCGTTCTGGGCTTCTGCGTGCTACCACTTTGCATGATGCCGATGCAGGACCGCGACATCCGAGTCGAGAACCTTCCAGCCTTGCGGGGTCCCTTCTCCTGCGAAGACGCGCGGCTGCTGATGGTGGACTCTACAAGCCCGTATGGGCGGCTGCCGATCGCGGTAACCCTCACCGTGGAGTACCACGACACCGGCAGGCCAGCAAGGGCGCTGCCCGCAGGCCCCGTCGCCGCCCCAGCGGCGGTAGCAGCACAGCAGAAGGAGGAAATCACGAAGGATGAGGTAAGCTCTTCCTCGCTAACTTCCTCCGCCTCCTCCGTCATCTCCGGAGCGAGGCCGGCGCAGGTTCTTTCTACCGCCGACGTCCCTGGCAGTCGCGTGGCGGTGGGGCCACCCAGCTATACAGCCTTGCCGACACCCGCCGACGGCGGAGACAGCGCAGGCATCTTCAAGCTACTCTGCACCATCATGGAGGAGCTGCGCAAGGTGCGCGAGGCACAGGACATGATTCTCCAACAGACTAGCGGCGATGGCAGCGGCTTGGCTGCCCTCAGTCCTGCCCTGCAGGAGCGCCTCAACAAGGGCCTGGCGGACGGCGGCGTCGACTTGATCGACCTCGCGCCGCGGCCCCTCGCAGTCTCGTGGAGGGCGCGCAAGCTCATGCAAGATGGCGTGCAGCCCATTCTTCACCCCCTACACGGGACTCTGCTGGACGACACGGCGCCGGTCGTTGACGGGCTCACGTCGTCTCTCTACGGCTTCCGGCTGGAGGGCATAACCATGGACAACGCGCTGCACATGCCGGTGGACATCTGTCTGCTCTTCTCGTTCGGTCCTCTGCCGTATCAGCAGGTGGGTCCCCTGCACGTCACCTCCGTGGAGCGGACGCCCACCAACGAGAGTTACAAGGTGTACGACGATCGCCGCGAGGCCGGCTTTGTATGGTGCGAACCGACAGCGGCACTGCAGAGCAGTGCTATGCGCAAGTACAAGTCCTTGAGCAACGCTGTTGTCTACGTGCACCTGTACGACGCGCTGAGTATGTTCTACCTCGCCACGGCAAGTCTGCCGCTGTCCACCTTCCGCCGGCCTATCTCGGCCACGTGTGCGATGATTCCCATGGATGTGGTGCTGCAGCGGGACTTGAGCATGACGGAGCAGGTGGTGCCACCGAAGGTGTTTCCCGTGATGCGGCATGCGGGACAACTGCACCTCACCATCTTCTGTGTAGGCATCGGGGCCGCCGCTGGTGATAGGAAGAGCTGTGCGGCTGCGCTCGCTACCGTGCACCCGCCGGAGAACGTGCAGAGTCGCGTCATTACCGCGAAGAAGCTGCGGCACGCCGACCGGCTGAGCCCGGCAGGATCGATCACGTTGCCCTCCGGTATCAATGACGCCGCAGCGGCGGACGGCGGCGCCTCGGCCTCGCCCACAGCTGCCGCTCCGCCGACCTCAGAATCGAAAAGGGGCCGCGACGGCGGCGCGGGCGGAGTAGGCACGCTGCACTGGCAACGCGCGCAGTACTTCAAGACCCAGCTGCGGGAGCACCAGCAAAGCGTGGGCACGGCGCCGCAGCTGCCGGGGGTGCCCGACGCACACGTGCAGGCAGCGCAGGAGGCGGCCGAGTTGGAGTACCGCCTGCGCCAGCTCGAGCTCGAGCGCGCCGCCGTCAAGTCGCGGCGCATTGCCGAGGCGTTGCTGAGCCGCCTCACTGTGGAGCACGAGGTGCTCGTCATCTCGTGGCGCCCCGAGGTGGTGCGGACGTCCTTCGCGAACCCCTTCTATTGCGCCATGGAGTACTTTGTGGAGGTGGACCCGAGGGACACCGACGTCTGCACCGTCATAGGCGCGGCCAACTTTGTGTTGGGGCCGCGCGAGAAGACGGAGCTGTCGCTGGCGATACGGCTCTCCATGACCCAAGCCACCGGCGGTGGCGGCGGGAGTGGCGCGAACCACCACCAGCAGCAGCAGAACATCACGGTGCGCGTTTACTCTGAGACGCGGGAGCTGGTCTGCTGCATCCGCGTGCGCGCCACCGTGGTGCCGCCGGTGGTGGACCGGCGCTACGAGATCTTCGGTGCACCTGGCACGGAGGTGTCCAAGCGTATCCTCTCCCGCACCTTCTCGTCTTCGAGCTTTCCCGTCACGACCGGCAGCGCCGCCCTGCTGCAGCGCATGCGTGAGCTCTGTGCCTTTGTCGCCACGTCGGGCGAGAAGACGTCCGTAAGCACGAATGTGGTGCTGGACCCCATCACGCAGGCCTACATCACCGCGTGGGAGGAGGCAACTGTGACGACAGAGATACCGAAGGAAGTCGGCCGCCAGCGTATCGAGTACGTGACGCTCTTCTACGACGCCGCTATGAGTCGCTTGTACGAAACGTGGGAACTGTGCATCTTCGCCTGTGAGAGCTTCATGACGCGGGACATCTATTGGGGTCAGACAACGGCGCTGGGCCTGCCTGCGGAGGGGACGCGCGACATGTACTGCAGCGACACCGCCGTCACGGTGGAGCGGCGCGGGGCGTCGTACGTGCTGCGCCTGCACCCCCGCGACGTCGGCACGCAGCGCATGCTTCTTCACACCCTGAAGGACGATACGCTCAAGAAGACGCTGGTGACTGTGCCCACTGTGCACCCCACGCCGACGTACTCACAGGTGATCGAGCTCTCCCTCGCAGAAGTGAAGGGCCCTGTGCTGCGCCGCCTCACATTTGTAAATCGCGGAGACCGCGAGGAGGTTTTCCAGGTGCATCACAACTACAAGTTCAACCTCCGCGTGAACCCGTCGAAGTTCACGCTGGCCCCAAGCGACACGCAGTTCATCCGTCTTCAGTTCGACCTCCTGACGCTGCCGCCTGGTCAGCAGGAGGGACGGTGGCCGGTGTGGATCTTTATCAACAACTCCGAGGACAAGACAGTGGAGTCGTACCATCTGCAGATCGTGCTCCGTGCGCACCCAATCGTGAGCGTCGAGCCATAGGTGTGTGCGGCGAAAAAGAAGAGGCGGGAAGGCCGATGTTACGGCTCGGCGTTGTGTGCGCATCCTGGCCTCCCTCCCACCCGTTCTCTTTTCCTCCGACGTGTTTTTGTGCCTGTGTGCTTCTCTCACCGGCCATAGATGGCGCAGCTCTATCCCTGCCGCCTTTTCTCGTTTCTTGTGACCATCAGGAGCCCCTGAAGATGACGGCCATCCTAGCGCGTGGCGTCACAGGGTCCCGTGCTTGCTCCGTGGAGACTCGAAGCAGTCTGCCGCCCGGCCTCGGGCACGGCTGGCGGAGTCCCAGTGTCCGGCGTCCAGCTCTGGGCTGGCGCCGTGCCGGAGGGACATGCGGTCATAGCCACTTTTGCACCGGCTCACTACGAATCCAGCCGGTGATTCAACAAGGATGCGCATCCGCCTACTGCTTTTCTGCGTCTGCTGCGTTGCGGTGATGCTGAGCGTAATCCTGGACCTCGGCTACGCTGCATGCAGTGGTTTTGCACTGGGCTGAAGGATGTCAGGCTGTGTTGACTCGCCCAGTTCGTCGACGTAGCAGCAGTGAGCAGCAGAGGTTGACGAGCTGTGGCTGTGCTTGCGTGTCACGCTGCTGACCTGTTCATACTAGAATTACATCTATCGTGCCAACGTGTCCGTTTTTCTGCCATAGAACACGAAGTAAGCTGCGCTATGCCCCTCCCACTCCTTCCCCAGGCCTGCCACAGGGCCCCTCCCCCTCGCATCGCGCGGTGCGGAGCAG
>NC_018252.1:709350-757182 GCF_000227135.1 Leishmania donovani | reverse complement strand
CCGCCCCTCCCACCCCGCCCCCCGCCTCAAAGGCAACGCACCCGCCCGCATCCCAGGTCGCCTCGCAGCCGCCCCAGCCATGCTGGTTGCCACGTGGTGCATATCCCTCGCAGGGCGCCTGAGCCGCCCCGCACCACTAAGCAGCGAGGGCCGGGTGGGATACGTCCCAGCCACGTCGGCACACTCTGCCCATCATATGGATGGCACACGCGTGTGCAGTGCTGCAGGTCGCTCCGGTGCAACGCCGTCCACCGTCGGACCGCCGACGTGAGTGGCGCTGAGTCTCTCCGACTCCCCAACGTCGCAGGCGCTTGGCCCTCTCACCACGAGAAGGGGCTGTGCATTGGCCGGAATAGGGGAGGGGAGGGGCTGCCCGGCTTCGCCACGCACCGAGTGGGGAGAGGGGGTGGGTGCACAGAGCCCTGCGACATGGCGCACGGAGGCGTGTGTGCCTCCCACCACCACACCGTTGTCATGCGGGCTGTGGGTTGACACATAGAAGGCAAAAGCCACTGATGCACTCATCCATGTCAAAGGCAATCCCCCACGCAGGCCGGCGCGCACACGGATACACGCGCTCAGTGGCAGGGGTGCACTGTGCCGTCACCCCCCCAGCCCCTTCTCTCTCTGTTGGTCTCCCCACCCACGCACACACAAATGCAGATACACGCGAAGGAAAACCTCCGTGTGTGTGAGAGGTCGGCAGAGGGGGACTGACCCGTCTCTCCTCCTCTCCCCCACCTCTAATCTCTCGCCGTCTCCTGTTGGTTGCCATCTCACCGCAGCATTCTCCACGAACTCCACCCCGACAGATACGGATACACACACACACACAAATAGAAGCATGGAGGCCGTGGTGAAGCTCAATCGCAAGCTTGGGGTGGGCGGCCGCGGCGTTGTTTACGAGGGCTTCGATCACGCCAGAGGGCACTTCGTCGCCATCAAGGAACTTGCCTACATGGAACCCAGCGTCGCTGACGAAGACGACACGGAGCTGGCTGCCATTTTGAGTGAGCTCGCATATATGCGCGAGGCACAACACACCAACCTCGTCGAGTATTACGGCGCCCGCCGCTGCGCCATCGGCATTCAGATTATAATGGAGTACGTAAGTGGCGGCTCGCTAGACTACGTGTTGACGCGCTGCGGCCCTTTGCGCGAGAACGTCGCCCGTGCGTATACCCGCGATGTCCTCGAGGCACTGCACTACCTGCACAAGACCATGCACGTGTGCCACCGTGACGTGAAGCCGGCAAACATCCTCATCACGCCGGATGGGCGGTGCAAGTTGGCCGACTTCGGGGTCGCAAAGCAGGTCGACGCGACGACGCCGACGCGCCCAGCGCATGCAGAACGTGGCGGAAAAGGTATGGGAAAGGAGGAAGAGGGCAACTCCCCGCGCCACCGCAACGGCGGGCGTCAAGGCTACCTGCAGACAGCGGTGGGAACGCCGTGGTACATGGCGCCAGAGGTGATCAACGGCGGCGTCGAGGACGACGACGATGGCGATGAAGATTTGGAGCTTGGCAACGCGTGCGCAGTCGCCATCGACGGCGACGCAAACAGCGGCAGCTTCAGCGAGGACTGGACCAGCAGCGGCCTGGCGCACACGGTACCTGACGCATCCGCCTCGCCACCGCCGCTGTACTCGTCATCGAGCTACTACAATCCACTCAAGAGCATTGTCAAGAAGGGCCGTCTTGGTGCTCGCTCTGTCGGCTATACCACCAGCGCCGACATCTGGAGTGTTGGCGTCACCGTGTATGAGATGGTCACCGGCACGAAACCCTTCGGCGCCGACCTGACCAACCCGTCTGCGGTGCTCTTCCGCATCGCGAACTGCGCCGCATCTCCGCCGCAGCTGCCGGCGGACGTGCACGTCTCGGCGGAGCTGCACAGCTTCTTGGACTTGTGCTTTGTGTACGACAAGGACCTCCGCGCGACGGCGGCGGAGCTCTTGGGTCACCCATGGCTGGGGCCTGTTCGCAAGGGGGGCGGCAGCGGCGGTGACAACGCCAGTGCAGATGAGAAGCCACGTCGCCAGCTCTTCAACGGAAAGCGTCACTCTCGATCTGGCATGCGCGTGGACGAGGGCGAACAAGTGCAGCGCCATCAGCAGCTAGCGGCCCAACGCACCGTCTTCGACGGCGTCCCCCTCCTCGACTCCATCGACCTTCCAGCCTACCCCGCAACGACGGCGGTCTCGTCTCCGGCTTCCTCTGCGGTAGCGGAATGTGGCGGCAGCGGAGAGGGAGCCCATCCTGCCCCTGACACCTCACCAAGGCGTGCGCGGCACAGCGTGCACCGTCTGTCGTGCAGCGGGACCCATTGCAGCGGCTGCAGCGTTACTCGCCGCTCACCCTCAACCATTTCGCCGCCGCTATCATCCGTTTCTATCGCGGAGCAGGCGGAGGCGTCTTCGCGGTACGCGGCGGTGCGGCAGCGCATTGGACATACCCGCGCAACCAACTCCGCGCACACCGCGGCCTCAGCGGCCCCACTGGCCGCGCAATCAAATCCCGGTTCTCTCTTCTCCACGCGCGGCGAGTTCGTCGATTTTATGTCGCACCCTTGATGAGGCGGAGGGGGGCCTGCAGCCGCCGAAACTGTTTTTGCTTCCATATCAGGAGCCACAGCTGTGTGTGCGTGTGTATATATACGCCTGTTCTTCGAGCCGCCCACCCCTCCTCCCCCTGCTGAAGACGGCTGCTGGCACCTCTCCTCGTCTCTCCTCTCACCGCTGTATATCTATTTCTTGCCCTCACTTCTCGGTCGCCGCTTCGGTGATTGTGTGTGTGTGTGTGTGTACATGCGCAAAGTCGGGTGTGTGTGCCCTGCTTGGACCCTCTGCAGTTCTCTCCCGCTCTGTGGCCGTGGCTGTCGGGTGTGCGGGCCATGTTTGCGTCCCCGCTTTCATGCACTTGGACGCATGCCCATACGTGTCCTTGGAAACCGCACTAGATGAAGGATGCAGCACCAGACTCACACGCACACGTGCGCTCCCACACGCTGTTGCGATGTTGAGTGTGCGTACGTGTGCCAGTGTTCAGGCTCTGTCGATGCGGAGAGAAGGCGGGTCGCTCTCTCTCTGCTCCTGCAGCTGTCTTGTACACCCTCTCCCAACACGCACACACATGAGCACTGCCGTCTGTGAGCTGCGAATGTACGCATCACGTCGTGCCTCGGTGGCGCAGTTGCCGTGCGGCACACTACCGCATCGCCGCTCCCTCTTTCCTCAATGCCTTATTGCATGTGCGGTGATGTGTGCTGACCGAGCAGTGCCGCTCGCTATAACGTTGCAGAGCCCAGGAGCCATCAGCGTGTCACCTCACACAAGCGAGCTCATCGGCGCTGACGCACAGGCCAGGATCTCACTTTCGCACGTGCGGCTCTCTGTACCCTCCCTCTCTTGCCGTGGCGTGTCGAACCCACCGATATACGCCTGTGTGCACGGCTGTGGGCGTAAGTGCTCGTCCTTGCTTGCTTTTTCTCTCTCCGGTGCCAGCACCGACACACACGCACACACACGCAAGGGACATACAAGCCTTCATAGAGAACACAGGCAGGTGGCAGTGGCGGGGGTCATTGCGAGCCTAAAAGGTCGACAAGCGGGGACGAGGCCATCCAAGGGCACAGGCGCACAAGCGCACGCATACGCCATTTCGCTTGGCGGACGCCTTCGTCCTTCCCCCTCCCCCTTCCATACACGCACACACACACACATACACCGATCTGTATCGAGTATCGCAGCCTATACCCCCTCCCCCTCCTCCCATCCTCTCACACTCTTAGAAGCGGCCAGCTGCATCGGCACCGTGGGTCTATTCTGCGTTTTACCTTTGTTGTGGCTTCCCTTCATGCGTGTCGGCGTGCGTGCCGTCCTTCGCACAAGCTCATCTTTCCCCATCATCGTCATCCCTCTCTTCCGTCCTTTAGCGGCGGCTGATCGACTTTTGGAGCGCAGGCACACTCGCGTCTTTGAATCTGTCTCACGGTGCGTCTAACGCGTAGGGCGCCGCGCCTTTTCGGTTGTTTGTTTCCTGCCTTAGCGAGAGGGGCATCGCGAAAGATGCTCCGACTTTCTGTGAGGTCGTTGCAGTGGCAGTCGCCGAGCCGCGTGAGCGGCTGGGTGACCACGGCAGCATCAGCGAGGATAGCGACAGCCACCCCCACCGCTGTGAGCAACAACCAACACACCATCACCACAAGCGCCCTTCAGAGCCAAGACATGACCGAGTTCACGCGACGTGCGTCAGCCATAAAGAAGCGGTGGCGCGGCAGGGGGCAGTACGGCTTCGCACGCGCGGAGGCGCAGCGCTTCCTCGACTCCGAGGTGCCAAAAGGCAACCTTGGCGCCTGGATGGAAGAGGGCAGCAATGCGATCGCACTGTCTCAGCTGCTGAGCTTCTTCGAAATCCAGCCAGAGGCGTCGCTGGCGTCGCTCATTCTGAACAAGCTCATCCGAACAGCGGAGGACGAGTCTACGCCGCTGATAAGCCGACTGCACGCCGCTCTCAGTCTTATCTGTACCCGCCCCGACGAGAACTACGAGCGCGTGTTTCACGTGATCGCGCAGGCGCTGCAGCAGCTTCATCGAATCGCGCTGGATGGCTGCGGGAATGGCAGCAGCACCAGCAACGGCGTCGGGGGCGGTGGCGCGGGCCGAGTAGGCGATGACACCTCCCCTGTTTCACCAGCGCAGATGCTTCCGTTCGATGCAGTGGGCGTGTGCGCCAAGGCACTGCAGCGGTGCGGGAAGCGAACGCCGCCGATGCTGAATGAACAGCTAACCGTGTTCGCAATGGCGCTGCTGCAGAAGACCCCGGTTACCAACCTCCCCTACATGCAATCGACTCTTCTGCGTCTGTATGCTTGGATGGTGCGAGCCGAGCGATCGGAGGCGAACCAGCTGCTCTACATCTTGATTGAGCAAACTGGCGAGTTCGCACGGCACGACTTTAGCACGCTGATGGTGTCATGCGCGCGGCATCACCAACTCATGCATCTTCCAGTGGAACTTATCCAGCGTCTGGCGCGCGTCGCATTCCAGTACCGTAACTCCTTCAACGGTCGCGACGGTGCGGCGATACTCGGCACTCTTGCCAAGCTGGTCGTCTCTCTCACCGCAGGCGCGAACGGCGTGACCGCTGCCGACGTCGTCCGTGCTCAGGATTACTTCAACGCGTTGTTGGAGGAGATGCAGCAACGCGTCCTGCGCCTGTTCGACGTCAACGACAAGCTATTCTGGAGAAACTCTGAGGACATGTCGTCCTGCGCGTTCGCGTACGAGCTTGGCGGGCATGTGCGCTACCACCGTGTGTTTCAGGCTTACGCGGCGTACGTGCAGCACTCCGTGGACAGCTTTGAGCCGCCGCAGCTGGCCCTCGCTACGGGCATTCTGCGCCGAGCGCAGCTGCTCACCCCACACCTGGCTGCGCGGCTGTCTGAGAGAATTGAGGTGGTCCTGGGTGAGCTGCGCTTGGCGGAGCTCTCGCACATCTGCGCCACTTTCGCCGCGCTGCCGTCGCCGCGGCCGGGGTGGTGGGATGAGGCGAGGGCCGTCGCGCTGCGTCTTCTCCAGCCAGATGTCAGCGGTCTTGTCTCTATGAACCTCGCCATCGCCTTCCCTGAGCAGCCTGGCTTCGCCGAAACCATCGACTACGCGCAGATCACCAGCCGGCAGCTCGTGGATCTTCTCCCTATCACGCTGGAGTCAGCCCAGTTTGGGGAGGCGGTGGTAGCGACGATGTGCCAGCGATTGGCTTCGCAAGGGGAACGCTTCGCACCGGATGACCTGCGGCTGCTGCTGGCCTGCGGGGAGCGTCCGCAGCTGGTGCAAGCGGCACAGGAACACCTCCGCCAGGCTTTTGCCCATCCCGTGTGGAGTACAGACACCCTCTACTCGCTGCCGCTCGTGATCGACGCGAGCCACCCGGAAAGGAACCTGCAGCACTTCAGCGTGGCGAAGGCATTAGCGGCGGCCAAGACGGCGTCTGTTGGTCCGGCGCAGTTCGTGTCACTCGCAGAGCTTCTCCTCAGCTCTTTCGGCGACACGGATCAGGCCGTGCGTGAGTACATACAGGCCGGCGGTGATGACTTGGTGAAGGAAAAAGGCGTGTACGGTGGCACCGTTGTTCGCTACCTTTCCGTTATACGCCGCTTCCCGAGCATGGTGCCACCCACCGAGTGGCTGCACGGCTACGCCGATATGCTGGAGACCCAGATGCCGGGGATGGATCCTGACAACCTCGAGGATGTCCTGCTCTCCCTACGCACCCTTTACGAGGATGTGGCCAAGACACCGGCGCTGCAGATGGTGCTGTCGTCTCTCGTGCAGCGGTTCTACGAGGAGCTGGCTGACTCGGAGCAGACAGCGCGCATCACGGTGCTGGTGGTGTACTTGCAGAATGGCATGACGCTGCCGCTGCTCACCGCTAGCAGCCCGACGCTGCAGCGTGTGACAAGCAAGGAGTCGCAGTACACGCCAGAAGTGCGTCGGGCATTGGCGATGATGCCGACCCCAAAGGCTCTCCCGGCGGAGGAGCGTCGCGGACGGTTTGTGCTGAAGCACCTAGAGCCGGCCCACCGCAGTAGCGAAGCGGCGATGCCGTTGCTGGACCTGAATCTCGGCGACCCCTTCCTTGATTCTCTGTCGATTGCGGAGCCTGCCGCAAAGCCACAGACACAACCCCCGGTGGTCGCAGAGGCACCTTCTGCCCCGTCCAGCGCACCCGCCACCAAGACTGCTGCACCAGCTCCTGAGACTAAAACAGCCGCTGGCCCGCCACCTCCGCCACCGAGGGAGGAGAAGCCGATGTCCTACTACGCGAAATTCTTCAGCTCCTCGGTGGGGCAGATCTTTGTCGGCCGTGGCGACCGCTCCCACGAGGAGAAGAAGCCGGCGACCCCTAGCGAGCCGGCAGTGCCGCCGAGGGAGGAGGAACCGCAGAAGCCCGAGGCACCACCGCAGCCCCGTCGCACGCGACTGCACCCCTCAGCCCACACCTCCGTGGCAGCAGCAGCAGTTCCAGCGACACCGGTAGCGGAGGGTGAGCCGTCCCAGCCACAGCCAACACAACAGCAGCCGTCCTCGCCAGCCGTCACCCCTGTTGCTGTCCCTGTCACCACCTTTACCACAGCCTGGGGTAGCAGGGCGCCGCCGCTTGCAGGACCTGGATGGGGTTTCTCAGCCGCCGCGACATCACAGTCGACATCGGCAACCGCGGAGAAGCAGCACAGCAGCGCGTTCAGCTCCCTTTTTGGTATGCCGCCCATCCCGTCACCAGCGACAGCGGCGGCGGCCCCGGCTCCTATAGCGAAACCTGCTGCCGTCCCTGCCCCCGCGGCCAGCCGCCCGGCGCGCATGGGTGGTATGGGTGGCAACAACATCTTCTTCAACCCGAGAAATCCCTCGGCCTCGCGAGGACGACCAGTCATGTCACATAAGGCGGTCATCACGCGCCCGGGCCTGCACGGTGCTGCGGCGACGACGACCGGGGCAGCGGTGGGCCGGGCACCATCCGCAGCCACCGCTTCGGAGACCGTTTTCAACTCAGCCGCGGCGGAGGGCATGAGACGCATCTCCGTGGATACGGCCCGCGCTTCTCACGTGCCACCGCTCGCCAACACTCCAGTTGGGCCGCCGATCGTTCGGAACGCGGCGGCCGCCCCCACTGCTGATACCGCCGCAGCGGCGGCGAATCGACACGAAAGCGGAAACGGCATGGCAAAGATCTCCGGGTATAGCATAGGCGAAGGGAGCACAA
Organism: Leishmania donovani; assembly: GCF_000227135.1. Lineage (NCBI taxonomy): Eukaryota > Euglenozoa > Kinetoplastea > Trypanosomatida > Trypanosomatidae > Leishmania > Leishmania donovani. The sequence goes on along the minus strand of NC_018252.1, from coordinate 749,416 downwards.
GGGGAGCGGTGGCCGCTGTGGGCGGGCCTTCAGCGGCACCCTTTTCGGCTGGCAGGCAGGAGAGCAGGCCGGCGCTGGACTGGATGGATGCGGCGCGGCGTGTGGGGCGAGTGACGCGGCTGCCACGCAGCAAGACGAAGACGCGCTCACAGCAGAACTTGTCGGCCTGGCTCAACGCGCCATCCGCGCGGCTGGACAGTCCGGCCAAGGAGGAAACCGGGGGGGCAGCGTCCGAGTCGCCGGCCGCTGGGCGCGGGCGGCAAGCGACGGTGGCGGAGGTGCTGAAAGGGCGTCGGTCAAAGAGGGATTCCACCAAAAGCGCTACCGAGGCGGCGGCCCATGACGAGGCCGGAGGATCCCACGCAAAACGCGGTGGCGGCGGCCGTGGGAGGGGGCGGGGCGGCAAAGCGGGCGCGGCCGGCGGCAAGGCTGCGAAGGCCACCAAAGCCGCCGGCCACGCCCACCACCACGTCAGGGCGGCTGCCACGGCAGCGCAAGCGAAGAAGAAGAGTGGTAAAGCCGCTGCAGCAGGCGCTGCACCGGCGTCGTCATCGAAGAAAGGCGCAGCAGCCAAGCCCGCCAAGGCAGCGGCCTCGTCGAAGGGTAGCGGTGGCGCTGGCAACAACGGACGCACCAAGCGTGCCGCTTCGACGACGGTAGCGGTGAAGCCGGCGAAGAAGGCGGTTAAGGCGGCCGCCAAAAAGGCCACCGCGGCTGCTGCCAAGAAGCCAACGAAGGGAAAGAAGTAGTGGGGCGTCACTGGGGGTGTCTTGCGCCCCGCCGGCACCTTCTCCCTCCTTCTCTTCTCCAGCCTCACTCCGACCGCTGTGCTGTGAGCGATAAGTGTATCCCCCCACCCCACTCACGCCCCACCGACGCTACCCAATCACCCCTCCCCCCTCACCGCAAGAAAATGCAGCACGACGCCGACGGCTCGTTGGCGCCGATGAGTGATGTCGAGGCGCCGATTCTCGAGTGTCGTGGCGCACGTGCGTGTGTGTGTATGCGTGTGTGTACTTGTATGGAAGCAGACGGAGCTGCATAGAGGCGAAGAGCGAGGAAAAGATGGCAGGTTCAAGAAGTCAGCGATGGGATCCATAGAGGGAGTGGGTGTGTGAGAGTGTGTGTGCACCTACAACAACGAAACCCCCTGTTTTCCCGGTGTGGAGGTGGGTGTATAGAAGGGCGTAAAACGCAGAAGAGAACAGCCACGCGCATCGTGACGACACGGTGTGATGAGCTGCAGCCGCGTCCCTTGCCCTCTTCTCTCGCTTGTTGGTGTTGCACATAGAAAGGAGATAAAAGGATGAGAGGCCGCGAGGAGGAAAGGGGAGGACTAGTAAGTTGATTGGTGGAGCGGTGGGATAGGAGGGTGGGAGAGGGCTGCGCACGTGGGCGAAGATCCGAGGAAGAGGTGCCAAACGTGGGGTCTCTTGCACAACGCCGCCTGGTGGGGCGGTAGGGGGGAGCACCCACTGGAAAGTCTGTTGCCTCTGTCTCTCTCTCTCCCCACACACACATACATATGTGTGTGATAGTCGTTGTGGTTTTCCGTTTGCGCACCGGGTGTCGGGGCAGTATTTCATGTATGCATGTGGCCCACTTCGTCGTCCTCAACCGGGCCGCCCCATTCGACTTGCTGTGTGAGGAAGTCTTGCCATCTCCCCACCCCTCCTTCTCGATGTTTACTCTTTGTGGCCTTGTCTCCCAGAGATTGCCGGTCTTATCTGCGTGTGGGGGTGTCTGACCATCGTGGTGTCTACGCGTGTCTGGGTCTGTTCGCGCGACTGTCTGCGCTTGTGCTTGTGCGTACTGAAGCTACGATGGGGCGCGATGACGGAAAGAAAATGAGCGAAGAGAGAAGCAGAGATCGAGACAAGGAAGCTTCGGAGGAGCGGGACGACGGTTTGGCGGCGCCATCGCGTGCACCTCTCATCCCTCTCTCGAGACGGATGTAGTCATGTCCGTGTGATTGTGCATGCTTGTGTGACGCCCCCTTGGCCGGCGCCACCGAGGCCAACACCCGCGTGAAGAAAGGAATGTGTGTGTGTGTGTCTCCCTCCCATTGATCCTCCCCTTCCGCATCGGCTGCTCCCGTTCTTGCACTCTTTGATAACCCTACCCTGCACACACACACACACATGCACATGCATATCCGTGAAGAGGGGAGAGGTGCTGTACTGGCCATATCAGCACCCGCGCCCCCTCTCTCCCTCCCATCGCCCTCCCCTTTTTCGCTCTGCGCGTGCGTGTTTGTGTAGGGTGGGCGGATTGGTGGAGAGTTGGGTCAGTGGGTGGGTGTGTACATCGCTTCCACATACGTCCACATTGTTCTTGTTTCATCCTTGATTCTTGCCTGCCGCTATACTGAGTTGTGGCCCCTCCCACCCCCCTCCCTCCCTCTCTCCCGCCCATCATGCACTCGCAAAGACCATGTGCCGGCTGCAACGCCCGCTGCCAGCACGACCGAAGCGCGTTGCCGTCCCTGATGAGTCAGCAGGACGAAAGTTTCACCGGCAGCAGCCCGCGCACGGCCTCGGTACACAGTGAGGCGCGGCCGCATTTCAAGGGGCGCTTCCCCTTCGCCACGGCGGCATCCTCGCTGTCAGAGCACTTCGACGGCGCCAACCTCTACTCCGGCGCCGGTGCTACCAACACGCGCGACAACTTTAGGGTGGCGGTGCGCGTGCGCCCACCTCTGCACCGCGAGCTGCACGGCTACCGACCCTTCGTCGACGTGGTTCAGATAGCACCAGAGCACCCCAACTCCATCACCCTCTGCGATGCTCTGGACACGGAGGACGGTCGGGGGGCGGTGTACTCGCGCCAGAGCTACACGTTCGACCGCGTCTACGCGGCCGACGCAACGCAGGAAGACGTATACGAGCTGAGCGCGCGGCCAGCGGTCCTATCGGTGCTAGAGGGCTACAACGCCACGCTCATGGCGTACGGGCAGACGGGCACAGGCAAGACGTACACAATGGAGGGCTTCACCAACGAGGAGGAGCGCGGCATTATTCCTCGCGCCGTCGAAGATGTCTTTGTGCACATAAGGGAGAGGCGCCGCACCAGCGAGGACACAAAGTTCCTCGTGCGGGCCTCTTACATGCAAATCTACAACGAGGTCATCTCGGACCTGTTGGAGCCGCCGGCCACGGCGTTCGCTGCCGGCAGCGGCAGCGGCGGCGCCAGTCGCAGCAGCAGCCTCACCGTGCGCCACACACCCCAGCGCGGCGTCTACGTCGATGGCTTGTCGGAGTGGATCGTGCGCACCCCAGAGGACGTGTACGGGCTCATCGCGAAGGGCACGGCGCTGCGGGCGACCAGTGCCACGAAGCTGAGCGAGTTGTCCTCCCGCTCGCACGCCATCTTCACAATTGTCGTGGAGGCGATGGAGGGCGACGAGGCGAATCCGCTCTCCTACCGCTTTGGCAAGCTGAACATTGTCGACCTGGCCGGCAGCGAGAAAATCCGCCTGGCCGGGGTCACGGGGCAGAGACTGGAGGAGACCAAGAACATAAACAAGTCGCTGCACGAGCTTGGCAACGTCATTTCTGCCTTGGCCGCCAAGCCCGGCGCGCACGGCCGTCGAGTGCAGCGGCACATCCCGTTCCGCAACTCCGCCCTCACGAGCGCGCTGCGAGACTCACTTGGCGGCAACTGCAAGACGACGCTGATCGCGTGCATTTCACCGGCGTTGGAGTCGTACGCGGAGTCTCTCTCCACGCTCATGTTCGCCAATCGCGCCAAGAACATTCAGAACCACGCCGTGGTGAACGAGGGCATGAGCCAGGCAACGCTGCTCAGGGCGTACGAGCAGGAACTGCAGCGACTGCGGCAGCAGCTGCAGGAACGCACGGAGATGGATAGCGGTGACGGCAATGGGCTCATGAGCTCGACTGACACCCATTTGCTGCTTTCCGAATTGGAGGAGGACCGACGGCGTGCGGAGGCGGACCGGCAGGCGGCTCTTGCGGCGCTTGAGAAATCTTCGGTGGCACATCAGGAAGAGATGCGTGCGCGCCAGGAGCTGGAGAGTCGCATACGCGAGCTAGAGGCCATCATGCGGGAGGGTGGCATGGAGGGCAACCCGCGCACCAGTCAGGAGTACGCGGAGCGGCTTCTCGAGCTGGACAGGGAGCGTCAGGCCGTGGAGGAGGACAAGGAGCAGGTGGAACGCTACAAGCACCTGCTGCTGAAGCAGCGCGACATCATGCTGAGCCTCACCACCCGACTGAACGACCGCGACGAGACGATCCTGCTTCTCCAAGAGGAAGTCGACGCCTACGACCAGCACGTGCAGACGCTGGAGGAGGAGCTGGAGCTGTTGGCACGGCAAGGCAACGCAGAGCGGCGGGCCACCTCACCGCCGCCGTCCTCGACCGCGATGATGGTTGTGAACCCGCAGCTCGTCGGGAACGCGAGTGAGGCGCAGGCAGCAGAGTACATCTACCAAAGGCGCGTGCAGTCCCCGTCGTCGGAGGCTGGCGCGCGGGCCGGTACGCCACAGAGATACCGATCCTTCCTTCAACCGAGCCGCACTGTTACCGCGGAGGAGCTCGCCGTGGAGCTGGTCATGCTACAAGGCCGCAAAGACGCCGTCGCGGTGGCTGCTTCGGGCAAAGACAGGAGCGGATCAACCGATGGCAGCCTCCTCAACGACGCGGAGCTGACTCGTATCCTGCAGCAGCGCGCCGACTCGATTTTGCACGCGCATTACAACGCGCAAGTGGCGCAGCTGCGCTCCACCGTGGCGGCGCTGACCCTTCAACTGCGCAACAGCGAGGACAGGGCGCACATCGCCGACAAAGAGGCGCGCCTGCTGGCGCATCGACTAAGCAGTGGACAGGATGGCGCCACCATGGATGCGCTGCAGCGAGAACTGCGAGCGGAGTGGGACTCGCGCCGCAAAGCCTACGTCAGCACGATGGACGAGGTGCGAGACGCCGTTCGTGCCGACACGGCAGAGAGGGCGCGGCTTGGGCGCGAGATCGACCGCGTCCGCGTGGAAGTGCAGCACATGCTTGAGACAACGTCCTCGTCGGCTACCGCGTCACCTGACACAAGTCGGCGGTCTGCTGTTAGCCGCGTGTGGCAGCGGCTGCAGGAGGTGGAGGAGGAAGTGCGCCTTCGCGGGATATTGGCGCAACTGCCAGATGTGCTCCTTGACGCTGAGGCTGTACCCCCATGCAATAGCAGTGCCACGAGCACAGCGGATGGGGAGCGCAAGTTGCGCGATGCACAGGCGCGGGAGACGGCGCTGCAGAAAAGGATCGAAGAGCAGCAGTGCCGCATCGCATGGCTGGAGCGGGAGATGAAGGGTCGCGCAAACGGCCGCGAATCATCAGAAGCGTCCGCCGACGACACAGCGGAGGTGGCAGCGCTGAGGAGGAAGCTGATGGTGCACGAGAAGGATCGGCATGCCATCCGCACCATCCTGGAGCACCGGATGAAGAGCAAGATTAATCGCATCTGTGAGCTGCTACAGCTCACCCACGCCGACGCTGCCGACGGCAAAGATGGGGCCAGCAAGCTGAGCAGCGAGGCGCTCAGTCTGCAGGGACTCATTCACGCCGCTATCAAGGCGATGGATGCAGAGGTTTAGCGCACTCGCACCCTCTCTCTCTCACTCGGTGACTGTAGCCGGTCTCCCTCGTGTGTGTCTGAAGCGATGCGGTGATGAGGGGCATTGAAGGGCCCTTCCCCCCCCCCTCTGGGTGTTGGTGTGCGTGTTGCCTCACGGTGGCCTTTATCTTCGTGTGCTTCCTCCCCCCCCCCTGCTCACGATGCCGCATTCAAACGGCGCGACGCCAGGAGCCGACATCTACATATATAGATATGTGTGTTTGTGTATGCGTGCGTGTGTCTCAGCCAGTGGGAGACGCAAAGGTGTCAGCACCGATGCAAGCCTGGGCAAAGCCGGGAAAGAGGCGCCTCCTCCCCGCCCACCGCCGTCTCGGACTTTGTGGTGGCGGGCGCTACGCACTTGCTCTCGCTGCCGCAGCTGCTTTTCATGCCCCCCCTCCTCCTTTCCTCCCTCGACTCTCCCATCACAGAGCGTTCGATTACCAAAGGAAAGGCAGCTCTGCTCGCGCATGCATACACAAACACGCGGGAGCTCGAAAACAGACACACCCCCTTGACTGCGCTCTTCATATTCACGATAGAGGACGCTGCGGCGGCCGTGGTCAACCCCATGGAGGCGTCGCGCTACATCTACACATATCGCATCTTCGTGAGCGGTCGTGTACAGGGTGTCTTCTACCGCAAGTACACGGCGCTCAAGGCCACGGAGCTGGGCGTGACAGGCTTTGTGCGCAACTTACCAGACGGCCGGGTCGAGATCTTGGCCGAGGGGACCAAGGAGCAAATCGGCGCACTGGAGGCGTGGTGCCACAGAGGGTCGCCAAAGGCGCAGGTGACGGCCGTGGACGTGGAGGATTGCACGCAGGTGGTGCCTCCGAGCGGCGGTGCAGAGGCGATGGCGAAGCCGCCGATGAACCGCACGATGAGCGGCTTCGTGGTGAGCCGCTAGTGGAGCGGAAGACGGGCAAGAAGATGAGCAGGCGGAGAACAGCGGGAAGGATCCACTGCATCTTTTTTTTCGTGCGTGTGTTATTGTCGTTAGCTTCCCTCGCCGTGGTTGCCCGCGTTCACCGGCTTTCTCTTGTCGTGGCGCGGTGGTTTCTGTTTGACTGCTTTGTGGAAGTAGGGAAAACCGTCCCGGTCTTGCCCACAGAGGCCACCCCCTCCCTCCCTCCCTTCCCCCTCACCCCTCCTCAACTGTCGCTCTTTCACATTTCCTGATGGTATGGCCCCTCGCCTTCTCGTCTTGCTGTTCTTCTTCGGCATGGGACAAACGTGTTCTTGCCACTGCACGGTCTTGCGGCTTCTCTGAAGGAGGGAAACCGGGGTTACCATGTAGAGTACGCGAGCACGTGTTCGGGCGATGAGCATGTGCGCGCGGCATCACTTTCCATCCCACTGCTCTTCTTCAAGTGCGTCTGCTGTGGTAACAGACGACTGAAACTGAACCCTGCACGCTCAGGCACATAGACACCCGTAGAGCTGCACGTGTGTACGCTTTCGCGTGCGTGTGTGTGTGTGTGTGTGTGTGCTCCGCGTCGCGTTGCTGTGCTCGAGAGATACAAACTACGTGTCCCCTCCTCATCCCTTTTCTGCCCCTCACACGCCATCGCGTCCGCCGACGCAGGCATACGCGCGCACACCGTAGACTGAGAGTTGTAACTTAGAGCACAATACAGGCGCTACGTGTGTATGTGCGTGTGTGCGTGGTACCACACGTTGCATTCTCACTTTAGAAACACCTTAGATCAAGCCACCAACTCTACTTTTTCGCTCCTACACAAGACAGACACAGAAGGAGCAGCACACTCACAGCCATATCATTATCATCCTCCTCTCCCTTACGATAACGACGACGACGGCCACCACCACCATCCTCTCTGTCCGACTACAGAACTCACGCAGAACACACGCGCAGAGGTCAACTCCGCTCATCAATAAGGTCTGTCGATCCTTTTCTCTGTCTCCTTGGGTCCTACACAGGCTGGACGCACACCCCACGGCACACACGCACGCGCACTCGTTCTCTCCCTCCCTCGAGGCGATTGCCATCCTTGCAGCAGCAAAGACGGGGACACGTGCGAGGCCATGTCGTCGTCTAGCATCAAGGTGGCGGTGCGCTGCCGCCCGCTCTTTGGGCAAGAGCGCCCGGCCGGCGGCCTTGACATTCAGAGCCGCCGCATCCTGCTCGACTCCAAGACTTATGACCCAGACTTCACCTTTTCTCCTACGTCGACGCAGGAGGACGTCTTCCAGGCATGTCGGCCGATACTGCAATGCGTGAAAGAGGGCATGAACGGCACGATTATGGTCTACGGCCAGACCGGCACCGGCAAGACGTACACCATGCTTGGCAGCGAGGACGGCGAGCAAGGCCTGGTGCACAAGGTAGTAGCGAACATGCTAGAGCATGTGCAGCGGAAGATTGCAGACGGCGCACAGTGCGCGCTGACGCTGTCCATGATCGAGATCTACAACGAGCGCCTCACGGACATGCTCAGTCCGAATGGGGAGGAAGAGGTGACGCTCATCTCCGGCTTCCCGCGCTTCACCCACAAGGCGACGCTGTGCAGAGTCAACGACGCCATTGAGACGATCCAGCGTGGCCTGTCGTGGCGCCACACGGCGGCAACGCTGATGAACGAGCGCAGCAGCCGCTCGCACGTCGTCTTTATCTTCGACATGGAGGAGTACAATGCCTTCACGGAGCAGACCGAGGTGGCGCATCTGTTCATGATCGACCTGGCAGGGTCGGAGAGTTTGAAGAAGTCCCAGGCCTCCGGCGTCGCGGCAGGCGAGGCTGGCAAGATCAACAAGTCGCTGCTGGCCTTGAAAAGTGTCTTCCTCGCGCTGTCCAACACGAATGAGGCGACGCGGCCCAGCCATGTGCCGTACCGCGACTCGAAACTGACAGAGCTGCTACAGGACTCCATCGGCGGCACTGCCCGGACGCTCATGATCGCCTGCATCTCGTCCGTTGGCCGCGACATCGAGGAGACCAAGTCGACGCTGCTCTACGCCGTCAAGGCCCGCAGCATCCGCAACGCCGCCAACACGGAGAAAGAGAAGCTGCTTGTCCGGCTGCGCTCGATGGAGGTCGAGAACCAGAAACTGCGCAACCGCCTGCAGGAGCGGGTGAACGAGCGGGGCGGGTACTACGTAACAAAGGAGGAACATGAGCAGACGCAGGAGATGGCTGAGTCGTACGACCAGCTTAAGGAGGCGGTTGAGCAGCTCATGCAGGACCGTCAGAGCAGCGACGCGCGGCAGCACATATGGGAATCTCAGGTGAAGGTGCTGAAGGCGCTCTTGGTGGATAAAGAGGCGGAGCTGCAGAACTTCAAGGAGGTGTACCATGAAGCACTGAAGCGATTCGAGCATCAGGCTGCTGCACTCCAAGGCGTGATACGCGGTGGGGTCGCGGAGGCCAAGGACGCAGTGAAGACTTCCTTCGCGGACAACTACGCGCGTCTACAGGCGTGGCGCAAAGAACTGCTCAACTCACTGGAGGAGCCCGTGCCCACCACTCTCCCGCCGCCGCCTCTCTCGCCCGCTTGTTGTTCGCAGAACGACGCCGCTGCTGCGACGGCCGTGGCGAATGAGGAGGAGGTGCAGCGTCAGAAGGCAGACGACAGCGCCTTCCGGTGCCCTCTGGACGCCGTTGCCGCAATGTCTCCAGAACGGCGCAGCTGCCCGCCGCCTCCCTCGCAGGCCTTCCCCAGTGGCGGCACTCAGTCGTTGTCGCAGACAGCAGGTAGTCGTGGCGTCGCAGGCCCCGTCCCTGATGGATCCCCCTCGCGGACAGCCGTCGCAGCTGCTGCGGTCTCCCACCCTGGTCGGGCCATGGCTGTTGCCGCTCCGTACTCCGCACGCGGTAGCACCACGTCATCTCTCCAGCGCGGCAGCGTCACCTCAGGCGCACCGTCGGCCTCGGTGAGTCCGACACGCCGCGCCGTTCGTCCTCGGTGCGGCGGTGGTGGCGCCGCGGCCAGCAACGGCCCTCGCCGTTGCCCCGTGGGCAACAGTAACGGCACTGGCGCTCTTCGAGGGAGCGGCGCTCCACCACTGTCGTCTCCGCCCCTCGGCGCCTGTCCGCCTCCGCCGCTGACACCGCTTCCTGCCACCGCTGTGACTGACGTGCCGGCAAAGGACGGTAGCGAGGAATACTGCGGCTCGACGCTGGCCACCAGCGTGATGGACGCGTCAGCGCCCCTGCTCGTATCGCGAACTACAAGCAGCTCCGTGGCGCCGCCAGCGTGGTCTGCCGTGATGGCGGAGTACGACGCGCAGTGTCTTCGCACTGTGCGCCGGCTGAACAAGTCGGTGGATGCACTGCTCAGCGAGTGTCTGAAGCTCTTCACCGACTACAAGGAGCACGCGGAGCGGGCGGAGCTCAATCGGCAGCGCGGCGTTGAAGAAGTCTGCCAGCGACTGCGTACCGATCTAGACTCGAGTCTGAAGCAGCTGCAGCGAGTCGAGGCAGTCGGCGAGCGCGATGTGCAGGAGGCGCGTGAACGGTTCAGCGATCGGCTCCGGCTGAGGGCCAAAATGCCGTCCTTGGCGGACGCGGCGCCGTTCCAGTTGGCGGTGCGTGATGCGTGTGCAGAGGTGATACGACACGCCACCCACTTCTTCCCCCATGCAAGCACCCCCGCCGATGCCGAGGCAGCGCTAGACGTCATCGTGCGCAATGTGCAGCGCTGCAGTGCCACCTTCACCCTTCAGGCCTTGGGCCCGCTGTCGTCGAGCGCCGTCAGCGCCCATGCTGCCTCGGTCGTGGCGTGTGGCACCACAACATCGTCGTCGTCCGCGGCCAGCTCGCCCATTGTAGGCCGCGCGGTGGGTGCGTGGGGCGGCGGCGGTGGTAGCAGCAGCCCACAGCTGGCGAGTTTCGTACCCATGCCACCACTGACGGCCACTCTCCCGCGCGAGTCACCGGCGGCGGCGCCCCTGTGCTCTCTGACAGGATCGCCAGGCAAGGAAGAGGTGCGGGAGAGGGGCTCTGTTAGTGGTCACCTCCTGCAGGGGCCTCGAGGGACAATGCACGTGTCGGCGTCTCAGCAGCAGCAGAGTGCGCGACCGTCATCGCTACGCGGCAGCGCGACACTCACGACAATGCCTGTAAACTGCAGCCGCGGCGGTGACGGTCGTCGTGGTGGCAGTGGCAGCAACGTACCGAGACCTCACAAGCGAACACGCAGCGCTGCTGCCTCTTCGACGTCTTCTGGCGGAGGAGCGCCGTCCTCCTCTCGCCGCACGACGGCCACGCGTCGATCCGGTCACTGACACACACACACACACGCACGTGCGCACCCGAGAAGGCGCGCTTCAGCCTGTGCAATGCGCGCATGAGAGACATCATCGTCACCCCTCCCCTCCATCGTGTACGTCTGTGCGTGTGTGGGCGCGCATCCAAACATGTACACAGGCGCATGAGGCCAGTGGATCGAGATGACACGATAACGGACGCTGTGACCCGGCATTGAGCGGCAGGGTGGGAAGCCTTTGGTTAGAACAAGAAGGAGCTGTGCTGTCACGCACGGGGCTCTGCAACACACCGCCATGCACCATCGCCCCGACCCTTTCCCCGTAAAGTCGCGCATACGTAGGTGAGCACACCCTCAAATGCATCAGTGTGCCTGGTTGGAGTGGAGGATTTGGGGAGGGGAGAGACATCAAGGCAGCCGTGTAGCGGATGCGTTGTGATGTCCCTCACCAACGTGGAGCAGCGCTCCTCCTCCCTTTCTCTCTTGCTAGTCCTCGTGCACGGATGTGTGCCCCTCCGCCACATCGGTCGCATATCGGTGAGTCACGTCAGCATCGCCTTTTGGTGTCCCGCTCGCTGTGACTCTCGCACCTCGTCTCCTCCTCCCTCCCTCCCCTCCCGTCACCACCTCGCTGCATCACCACCAAATCGACTACGACGCCGATGCACGCCCCCTCTCCCTCGTACTCAACGCGGACACACGTGCGTCTGCCTGCGCGAGCTGCGGCCAACGACCCATCGGCGGCAGTACGGAGCCATCGCTTACATTGTGCCGTCAGAGGTCTTTCTGCGTGTGTCTGTACATGCTCTGCGCCCACATAAGCGAAATACGCATTGGAAAGCGAACAGCATGAACCTCCAACCATTTCGAATCGTGCAGCCGCTCTCCCGCGTCCTTCATCGCACCATGCATCAACTGTTGTGTGAGCCGCAGCAGACCTTGCCACCCGCCGTGACCGACGCGCTTATCACGTACTCCCTCTACGAGCAGGTGCCACACGCGGAGCTGCTGAAGACCCTCCTGAATGGGTTGAAGCGGGCCCAGCATGGGGATGCCGTGCTGAGCAGCGACGATCTTTTTCTGCCCTTGAAAGCGGTGCGGCGCGCACTCGCCGGTGTGCAGCAGTTCCCTCTCACCACAGCTGAGCTGACGACGTTAAAGCGCGATGTGGAGGTGGGTGTGGTGCGCGACATAACGCGGCTGTCCACAGACGACCTCTCCTCTGCCGATGTGGGGCTGCTCTGGGGATGCGCCACTCAGTGTTCACAGTGGGACTGCGTGGAAGAGCTTCTACGGCACTTCCCGCTGTCGCGCACGCTCAGCTTGCAGAGCGCGAGTGAGTACCGGGACTTGCTGATCGGAGTGTGCACCCCGCAGTTTGTGTCGCAGGCTCATCCGCGCAGTGCTGACGGCGAAGACGGGGGCGCTGCGGCGCCCGCGGAGAAGGACAATGCGGCCCCTACCGTACGCCATGCTGAGGCGTTCATACAACGCATTCTCGGTGTTGAAACGGTGTGGCAGCGATGTCGCGAGGCGCTGGAGGCAAGCTCGCTGCCGCTCCTCGTGAGCGGCGGCTCGTTGGCAGACTCGGCTGCGCTGGAAGAGCGAGACATGCACGCCATCGCGTGCGTCATGTGCGCTGCCACGCTCGAGATGCAGTGCGACATGCCGGCTGACTCGGCCCTCGCCTTTCCGTTCTCCGCGGCTGAGTGGGCGCAGTATGTCGGTGGTGGGGACGGCAGTGCAACTGGCAGCAGCGGTACTCAGTGCGTGCGGCCGAGCACGATTGGGGGGCTGTCGCTTCCTGTGTGGTACCGCCGGATGGTCGCCCTGCATCAGCGCTGCGTCCCAGACTTTGTGCGCGCCTCCTTCGCGGCTGCCGTGGCGGACGACCTGCTGCGGCTGTACCAGCGCATCGACACGGAGTCGTTGGAGACATTCTTTTTGTCGTTCCTGCCGCTGGTGATCGCTGCGGCGCCGCGCATGGACTGCAGGACTGCTTTGCGCGGTTATCACAACGACGTCATGTCGAAACTCTTCTGCACGACGCCGTCGGCTTCCTCTGCCACCAGCGGTGGAGGCGATCGCGCTGCAGCAACAGGGCGGCGCGGCAAGTGGGCTGTCAATGATGCCTCAGTTTTGGCGGCACCAGCGTCTGGGACTGCGGCCGCCTCCTTTGCGCTCTCTGCTGACATGGTGATGCGAGTGATGTTGGCGGAGGTTTGCATCCAGGAAAAGGGGAAGCCGCTGCCGGAAGCCCACGTGCCGGCAATGGAGTCGATGCTGCGCACCGTGGTGGGCCATCTGCGCCGTCACCTACGGAGTGAGTCGCGGTCTCGCGTGGTGCCGCAGTATAGCGTCACTGCCGCCGAGCCTCCCGCGTCGCTGTGGAAAGCATGGAATTCGCACCGCACCTCGCTGCTGGCGATTGTGCTCAGCGAGGTGCAGGAGCGCATGTCCGGCAGTGCTGGACAGGGGTCCGCGTCGACAGTTATGAACCTCGCTGGGCAAGGCCTTCAGCTGCTCCGCCCGCTCATATCGATGGAGGTGATAGACGAACGCGGAACGGCGCGGATGGTGACTAACCTTCTGTCTTCTGGCAGAGGTGCTGCGCTCGAGATCGGTGGTGCCGCGTACGAGGCGGAGCTGCAGTCCTTTGCGCTGAAGCACGTGCAAGACGGTTTTGCGCGCACCGACGTGGCGGCCATTGTGCAAACCATGGAGAAGCACCTGGGCCACGGCTGCAACAATGGTGGTGCTGGGGGCGATGCAAAGGTGCTGTGCGCCTTGGAGGGGCTGAAGGCGGCTGAGCTGACGCTACCGTTGCGATCGTGGTCATAGGCGCGAGAGACGCCGGGCGTGTGTGTGTGTGCCTTGCGTGCATTCTTTCTTGCGGCCAGTGCACCCGGAGGCACACGCACACACACATACGCACAGAGGGTTTTGAACGAAAGAGTGCCAGCAACCGTGCGGGGGGGGGGGGAAGCGCACGTCTGGCAAAGGACATGCGCGCGTCCGGCGAAGGAAAGAGCCGGACGCGATCTGCCTCCTCCTCCTCCTCCCCTTCCTCCCCAAAACAACGAAGAAATCCGACAAGCGATGCAGTGAATGTCCACACCCACCCTCCGCCTTCTTCTCCGCACGCCCTCCGTTGCCCTCCCTTTCCTGCGCGAAACCCCACCCCACCCCCTCCCATAAATCGGCGCACCCCCCACGCACGCAGTCAAAACGTTCTGCCCATGTCACCATGGCGGCTCGTCTGCTCGAGCCCACGCACAGCAGTGCAGCAAGTCTGATGCCTACTGTACTCATCATATCAGGTTTTCCGTGGTACACGAGTGAGCTGGCGGTGCACCGCTACCTCACGGATGTCTACCCGGCTGCGGAGCCAGTGACCACACGACTCTACACGAACCCCACGAATGGCGCGAGCAGAGGGCACTGCTTTGTGGAGTACAACCTGCCACCCTCCTCCGCAGCGCCGTGCACCTCTGCGGTCGCAGCAGCAACGGCGAACAGCTTGAACGGCACCGATGTGAGGGCCATAGCAGGCGGCTTCACCGCCCAGGGGAACAGCAGCGGCGGCAATGGCGCGGTGGACGCGCTACTGCCGCCTGTTCTCCGGGAGGTGAAGCGGCGCGTTGAGGAGCACCCGTACGAATGCGTGTACTTGAAAGTGCACGCCTACGTCCTGACATCGCAGCGGTGGAGCCGCGCCGGCCGGCTCCCGGAGTTGCCCACCGACCCCCCGGCAGCTCTCTGGCGTGGCAGGGCTGGCGTCCTCGTCGGCTATGGCGATGAAGGCTTCTCGGTGCGTGCCGGGCGGGAGCTGGGCCTGCCGAACACGGTGACCGCCGACGGGAAGCTTCAGCTGGAGCGGCTGCGCAAGCGCCTCCGCACAACGTCCGCTCGGCGTGCGTCGGGCCACCTCTCCGCGGAGTAGAGGCAGCAGTGTTCGCCAGCGTTTGCGGCTGCAGTTTATCTGCGCACGTACACCCGGGCCCCGCTGGCGCGTGCTGCTATCGCTGTCAGTGCCGCTCCATCGCACACTTGCATGTGGGCGTACGAGCCACGGATAAGGTCGAGGTCGCTTCGCGCGCCTGTGTGCGTGCTTACCTACGAATGCATTAGCCGGCCTGTCAGTTGCGCAGAGGGCGAGACGCGCAAAACTGTGCCGCGCATGAGTAACACAATGACTAGCTTGAAGATGTGCGGTTGTGTTTGTGCTGCGTGGGGGCAGGGGCATGGCCTTCATTGCTCGACGCTTGTGGTCGCCTTTCGCGCCGTGCAGTGCTCGAGGCAAGCCAAGACAATGTAAGCAGGCCTCTGCTCCGCCCAGCATTGCCTCCTCTTCGCCTCGCTGGCATCCCTTTGACCCCGCTGAGGAGTGACTTGCACCCTTCTCGCCCTCTTTCCCTCGGCCCTCCCCTCGCGTTACCCCACACACCGACACACACCCGCCTGCCTCTCTGCCAGTTGGCTGAGAGTGAGAGAGCAGAGGGGGAGGGGTCAGTCAAAGTCCCTTTTCGGTTCTCTCCATAAACTCACGCGCTCACGTGCGTGCACTCATTCTAGCACAGGGCGCCATCGTGTGCTGAGAGGACCGCGGAGGGACGCAGTCTCCTCCGCCATCTCCCCTTTCATCGCCTCCATCGACGATGCAGTCGGCCTCATCTCGCGTGCCGCGGAAGCCGGCGGCGGCGAGTAGCCTCGGCAAGCCAAGCAGCAGCGGTCGCTGCGGAAAACCGAATCGTCCGCAGCCCACTAGCTCCTTTTCCAAGACCGCGCAGCCTGGCACGGCGGGACGTTTCGGCACCTCCACCGCGTTGGTGGCGTCGCACTTCACCGCCGGTGCGCGTGGGCAGTCTACTCCGTTTGTCGGCCAGGCCGACAGAACGGGGCGGGAGGGATCCGTCTGTGGCCTCCGCGCCCCGCAGAACGGTGCCACAGGTGCGGCCGCCCACACCGAAAAGCGCCAAGCCGCCAGAACGAAGGTCGTCGACGACGCCAGCGCCCCAGTCGTCGTTGTCGGCCCTGAGCGGGACTCGGTGCCCTTCCGCCTTTGCTGCGAGGCCTTGGCGGAGGGGTGTGTGCAGACGTATATGCATCTCTTCGAGCTAGCCCACCGCGACCCCGTCTGCGTCGACACGCTCTCGCGAAAGTTCTTCAACGTCCCAGATGACCGCCTCGCGTGGGTGCAGCAGCAGCTGTCCGCCGTGGAAGTCCTTCGCCGGCAGAGCGAGTTTGAGCAAGTGTTCACCCACTGCGAGCAGCTCGCCAACTATTTTGAGAGCGAGGGCGACTACGCCGAAGCTGCGTGGTACCACGAAATGGCGCTGCATTACATGATGGAGTCACTTGATCGCACCCTTGAGCAGCGCGCCCGTCACGTGTACGCCACATTTCAGGAGCGGCAGGGACACTTGGAGGAGGCGGCCGCGCTCTACGACGCCATGTACCGCCTCGCCGTCGCCCTCCGTGATGAAGCCGCACTCCAGGACGCAAGCCGCTGCCTCGTGCGGGTGCATCAAGCCCTCGGTGAGGCCCTAAAGTCCAGCGACCCTGCCGCTGCAGCGCGGCACTACGCGACGGCTGCCGAAGCCGCGGTGCGCGGCAAGAACGTCGTTGATGAGGGTGCCGCCTACTCGGCCCTTGGCGATGTGAGTGAGGCGCGCGGGGACCTGCCGCTGGCCCTCAAGTACCAGCGCAGCTGCCGCGCCGTGGCGCAGCAAAATGACCTGAAGCCGCAGGAGTGCCAGGCGACCCTGCGTGTGGCCGACCTGGAAGAGCGGCTGGGGCTTAAGCTAGAGGCATCCACTACCCTGCACGAGGCGCTGCAGTTGGCGAAGGAGCTTGGGGTGCCACGGCAGCTCTGCATCGCCACCATGCAGCTAGGCGAGGCGTACCGCAGCCGCAACCAGGAGGACGAGGCTCTGCAGTGCTTCGACGAGAGCTTCGCCGCAGCAATAGAGGCGGGGGATCAGGAACTCATCGACACCGTCCGCATTGCCATGGGCTTCGCGCGCGGCGACTACTACCTCACCCACGCCTATGGCGGAAAGGGCTACCTGCACCTCGTCTACACGGACATCCGCGCGCAGCTGGCGTGGATGAGCGGTGGCACGCTGTGACGTGGCTCGCTTGCTTACGTTGGGTAGAATTGAAGCGAGGACGCCAGTGGTGGTTGAACGCGTCTTCGCTCGCTCCCCCCCCCCATCCTCCGCTTCTTGGCTTGCTCATGTGCTCCGTTGTGTGTGTGTGTGTGTGTGTGACTTCCTTGATGTACAACGAACATGTACCGTATATTGATCTCTATGAGGTCCTTGGTGTGTGCGCGAGTGCGTGTGCGTACGTAGCCCGCGCGCATGCCTGTCTATCCCGCCCGCGGCCCCCCTCCCCCTTCCTCCTTTTGCGTCTTCCTCTCTGGTTTCGTGCTCTCGATGCTACAGGCGCTTTACTCGGACTCTGAGCTTACCAATGCAGTGCCTGAGCAGTCCGAGGCCAAGCGAACAAAGTCTGCGTCACAACGCTCCCATCAGGCCGCTCTCGATGGGATCAGGTGTAGGCGGGCCTCTTGTGCACTGCCGTCGTCGCCGTGACCGCCTCTGAACCCTGGAGCAATCTCCGCGCACAATACAAGTATCCAATGTGCGCGCGCATCTGTGTACGTATGCGTGCGTGTGCGGCGCGGTGCGGCTACGCGTGTTCTCAGCGCACACCTCTGTGTTTCTCAGACTCTTTCCATCCCACCCCCTCTTCCCTCGCTGATCTCTCTCACGGCAGTGGATAACGGGTGCGCTCGCGTACGCTGAGAGAGGCGTGTGGCAATCACCGAGACGCCGTACACTCTGCCTGCTATTTCCATACTCGTTTTACTGGGCTAAATTAGCTGCATCATGACGGCGACGGCGAGTAACAGGGCACAAGCCGTTGCGGCCCTCAAGCTGCAGCGGGATCGCAGCACCACGTACCAGCAATGGACGTTGCTCTTCCACCGCGCCATCACTGGTGACATCACCGCCACGGAGCTGCAGCGCAACATCCAAGGTATTGTCCTGCCAGAGTTTCAGCGCATCAGCACGCAGCTGCGCACGTTGCAGAAGGCGCTGACGGAGACGGCAGTCGAGACGGAACAGCGGCAGAATGGCCACCCCTCCCCTCACTCACCTGCTGAAGCACCAGAGGGTCCAGCAGACAACAGGCAGCAGACGAGCTCGGCGCTGGCAATATGGATTGATCGCTTGCAAGACCTGGAGCGCGAGCACTACACGGTGACGCTGAGCTTGGCGAACCAGCTAGTTGAGCATTGCACGCCAAACGTGTGTCTCGAGTCGGAGAGCGAGCCGTCGACAGCCGCGGAGGCAGGGAAGGCAGAGGAAGGCACGCCGAAGCGCACGGGCGAGCCGGCGGACATCAAGTCTCTCTTCAAGCCGGACAGCAGCGACGATGAGCAGTACGAGTTGGTAGAGAGGCGCCCAAATCACATCGCGCACAGTCCTCCAGCGCCCTCCATCGCTGCCGCCTCTGCGCCTGCCCCAGCGCCTGCGACGCCAACGCTACGCGTGCACGACGTGGAGCGCTGCACACTGCTACGGCTTATCCCCCCGCGTTACCGCACGCATCTGTACTTTGTAAAGTGCCGCGGCGTCATGGACAGCCTCGGCGGCCCCCCCGACCACTCGGCGAATGGCGATGATGTCAATGGCACGGAGGGGAGCACGGCACGCGTGGAGGAGGAGCTGGTCGCGCTACCCTCCAAAGGCGCGCGCAGAGACGAAGCACCCATCCTTGCACACTATGCGCCGTCTGCCGTGGCGTGCCGATGTGCGGGCTGGTCAAGCGCCGTGGCTTCCATCATCCACCGCCAGGAGTCGCTTCGCGCCGCCATCGAAGATTTATGCGAAGAGTTGCAGGGTGAGATCAGCGATGATGCGTGAAGCCGAGCAGGGAAGAGAGTATGGTGGTGAGTTGCGTTGAGCGTAGCAACTGCGGCCCCCTTGCCCTACCCCACCTCCCACCCCCTCCCCCCAGCCTCGCTTACCTGCGCGTGCTCCTAGCCACTGCGGTAAAACAGAAGTAGAGCAAGCTCAGCCAGGAGCACGAGAGAGTCAAAGGTAAGATTCACGTCACCCGTCCCCCACCTACCCCTCTCCTCGAGTCCCCCGCATCTTGTCCTCCGCGCACGTCATGTGAATATTGCGGGAATGCGGCGGAGGTCTCAGCCAGTCTGCGATACGTAGTGATTTTCTCTATCTTGAGTCCACCCGTCGACGCACACGTCTCCGCAATGTTCTCACCTCGCACGCGCACGCACACACACAATTGCAAGACACCATCGTCATCACGCTCGTCTCTTATCGCTGCGCACGGCTCTCTTCCACTTCCTCTGCCTCGCACAAGTGCCGCGAAGAGCATCATCGCCTCCGCCCCTGTCCGCCGCAACGAGATGGTCAACATGCAGAAAAATGTGGATGCCTTCTACGCCGAAAACATGCCATCCGAGACCCAGGCACGGCTGTCGGCCTACAAGGACACTCTACTCGCATTCCTTGAAGGCGTGGCTCGGTCTTACCCTGACTGCCCGGGCATCGCCTTCATCACGAGCGGCGGCACGACCGTACCTCTCGAGGTGAACGCCGTCCGCTTCATCACGAACTTCAGCAGTGGCGGCCGCGGCGCGCACCTCGTCGAGGCGTTGGCAGAGCGTGGGTGGGCCTGCGTGTTGCTGCACCACCGCACCGCCATTATGCCCTTTCGACGCGTACTCGATACGTTTAGCACTGAGCAGCTCTTTGCGGCCGTGGCATCCCCGCCCGTACCCAGCGCTGCCGGCACGGACTCGGCATCGACAGCGGGCGCCGAGTCCACGCCGGCAGCAGCGTCCAAGGCTGAGTTGCATCGCGTCGCCGAACTCTACCACCGCACGAAGGGCCTTGTTCACTACGTCGCCTACGACACTGTCGTCGAGTACATCTTTCTCCTTGAAGTCGTCTCACGCACGCTGTGTGGCACCGCTGCGCCACAGGTGCTGCAGCAGCGCCCGTGCTTGTTCTTCGCGGCGGCCGCCGTGTCAGACTACTACGTGCCGCTTCCCAAGATGTCAAGGGAGAAGATCAGTGGAGGGGATGGTCTGACGCTGCATCTGTCCAACGTGCCAAAGGTTCTACTGCTGCTGCGGGAAGAATGGCTGCACCGCGCAGCGCCAGACGCGACGCAGCCGCTCGTCGTCACATTCAAGCTCGAAACATGTGAGGAGGCTATGAAGCGCAAGGCGATCGGCAACCTGCACGCGTACCGCTGCGACGCCGTCGTGGCGAACCTGCTGCAGAGCTACAAAGAGTGGGTGCTGGTCTACACGAAGAGCGGCGACGACAGCGCGCCGGTGCTGGTGCGGCGGGGGGAGGCGAAGACGATCGAAGCCGCCCTCTGTGATTCACTTATTTCCCTCTCGCGGCCGTGAGGAGGCGGTGCATCTGCGATGTGGGCGCGGTGCCCATTGCCGTAGTGCCGCTCCATTGTCAGGCGATGCCCCTTTTCTCTCCGCCCGCCTGCCTGCATACGCGTGCTTGTGTGTGTGTGTGTGTGTGTGTGTTCGACTTGAATCCGTATCTTCGCCCCCTCCCTCCCTCCCTTTCTCCCTGTCGAGACTCCTCCTCTTGTCTCTCGCTCGTGCTTCCGCCACCGTCTTCCCCTCCGGATCTTCACACGTTGAACCTTCTTCTCCCTGCACGGACGCGAAATAATTCTGTACGAAGAAAGAGGAAGTGAAGCAAGGAGCTCCGCGGCGGCGAAGCGCACGAGCATGCGTGCATGTGCTGGTGTGCCGGTTCTCTGACACTTTTACGCTCCTGGTCACCGCGGTGCTACAGGTGCGAGCGGATGAGGTAAGTAGAGAAAGAATGGTTGCGTATCGCGTGCGGTGTGGAAGGCGGCATGTGCACACGTGCACGTGGCGCACCAACCGAAGAGTCTGCTTCGCCCCATAGACGGCGTGGAAGGAACGGAAAGGCGCACACGCCGGTCACCCACCCACCCCTGTTAGTCTCTGCTTGGCACACGCAGCTGTTCCTAAGCTCTCCCCTCCTCCTCCTTCCCCCTCCCTCATCTCTATTTCTATCCCTCTGTGTACGCGTGTGTGCATGATGGGATCGTTGTTCGTGGAAAAGTGCACACCTCAGTTGTACGCGCAGGGAGCTCCGCAGAAGCACACAACCGCGAGGATGAGCTCGAGTGTCTGTGATGCGCCGCAGGCGACCACGTGCTCCACCGCTACACCAGAGCACCCCGCTGTGGAACTTCAGCCAGCCCTTCGCCAGCGTACCATCACCTTCTGCTTCCCTGGCCCCAGCTCGGTATCGTCCACAGGAGCGGCGGCGGCAGCGGAGGTCGCGGACGACGGCAATGATGAGAGCATCCGTGTGGTGCTGCACCTGTCGGTCCGCTGCTTCGTCGATTACGTGCTTCTCTTCGTGACGGAGGAGCAGACGTGTGCGCCCGGTGTTCTTCTCCGCTACGACGCGCCGGCTATCGGGCCCGGCGCTTTCATGTATGATGATGAGACGCCGTCACTCGACTTCGCGGTTCTGCTCGGCCTCCGTGACCACCCGCTGACGAACCTTCTCGCGAGCGCTATAGCCCACCGCATCCGTCGCTACGGCGAGACAAGACCGCTGCTGATGGGGCTCAGCGTCGTGCAAACGGCGAAGAAGCTGAACAGCAGCCACGCCAAGAAGCTTTTTCTTGACGGCGCAGCGTCGAACCTGCTCGAACTGGCGTGGGAGGTACAGTCGCCATCAAAGTGAAGCGGGTGGCCGAGAAGGAGTGTTACTCACTCGCTCTTACGCTGCTGTGCAAGAATGCACGCCCCCCGGCTACGGGGCACCTCGCTCAGCGCCGCGGGCCGTGAGCTGCACATGCAGCGGAAGGGAAAGAGCTGAGAGGCAGGCAGGCAGAGACTGTATGTGGTGTGTATCTCTCCTCTCTAAAACAACAATGATAACAGCACACACACGCATTTTCGTGGAACGACGTGAGAGCGCGAGTACGTCGATCTCGATGGGAAGAAAGCGCTGGAAGAGATCCACCGTCGCGTCTTGCAAGGCAGAGGTAGAGTGATGCAGCACCGTGCTCGAACCCACCATCTAGCCCGGCCCCGCCACCGGCCCCCCCCCCCACGCCCACTCCCCACCCCCAACAACAACGCACGCATTTGTCTTCCCCTCTTGCTGCTGCCTTTCCTTGGTTGTAGGCACACAAGTCGATTCGGTAATGCCCTCGCCCCACCGTCTTCCTCTCCAACTCTTTCCCTGCTCGGCTTGTGCTGCTGCTCGAACACCGGATCCTGCCCAACACATACGCATGTACACATTACACATACATACAGATACGCATACTCACACGCACGCACAGACTCATATATATATATATGTGTGTGTGTGTATGTCTGCTGGAACGCCAGCGCCTGCACGTCTTCGCATTCGTTCCTCTTTTGCCAACTCTCTTCTCCCTTTCGCCTTTGATTATTTTAGCTTGATCGTGTTGGTCACGCCGATCCACTTGCACCCGGGGTGAGGCAGCGGCTACCAGCACAACGACTCGTTGCCGCGCCACTCGAAGCTCACCAACGCCAGTCTGCGTGTGTGTGTGTGTGTGTGTGTCGGTCTTCGCTATTAGGGCCGGAGATCAGTATCAACCTTTGCGGCACAGCACCCTCCTCCCTCCATCGCTCTCTCAGCTGATTGCCATGTCCGGCCTTCGCCAGCTGATCATCTCGGCCTTCTTCCTGGTGATGGGCTTCCTATTCCTGATTTTGGGCTGCACCGTTGTAAGGAAGCGAAATGCGTGGCCTTTGATGAGCCTTGCGCTCTACTGCTTCGCCCCCGTCCCCTTCTTCTTGTGTGGTCGCGGCGCCGACAGCGACGACTTCATCGACTTTGATGACGAGCCGCTGGATGCCTTCAGCACAGTCGGCCTCTTCATGGGCGGTGTGCTGCTTATATCGGGTCCAGGTCTGGCGGTGGTGCTCTATCACACCTCCGTGATTTGCGGCTTGGCACTCTTCTTCACGCTCCTCAGCGGGGTGTGCTTCATCGCGGCGGGCGTGTCACTCACCGTCGCTGATGGTGGCGATGGCGACGACGCTGCTGACGGGTACAACTTCTAAAATGCGAAACAGGAATCCGGAAGAGCCACGTTGGCGGACGTATTGATGCGTCTGCGTGCACTCCTCCTCTTCTGCTATTCATACCCTCGCCACACGTACGCACGGCGCGTAAGACGGTGAGCCATGCTTGCGTCGTACGAAGCATTCTGTTGCTGGATCTGTCTCTCTCTCTCTCTTGGCGGTCTTGCTTTTTTTTTCTCGGGTTGTGCGTCCTTGTTGGGCAGGGAAGAGGAAAGGGGAAACGCACACGAGGAAACACGCACTCCGCTGCCTCTGCCTCTCTGCCTTCCGCAGGGGACCACCTCGCTCCATCTCACCCTTTTCGTCTTTGCTCTCGTTGTCTGCTGCGGCTCTGCGTGGAAGTCGACGACGGTCACGGCGAGGAGGCGGGATTGTGTGTGTGTGTGTGTGGGGGGGGGGGGAGGGGAGGATGGTGCCACCGAAAGAGTAGCGCACCAGCGAGATCACGTCACACGAGGCTGTTCTGCCGTCCTCTTCTTCTTTCTGTGCTGTTGTGCTGTATCATCACTCGTTCTGTCTGCGTGTGTCTCCGCCTCTGCCCTCGCTCGCCTTCTTGGCCTCAGCGACAGCGGCCAGAACAGCATCCCCCTCCCCCTCGGCTGAGCTTGTCTGGCAGGAGAACGAGGTGAAGGGAGGGGGTCACGCAGGTAAGAGACCACCTGCATGGACGGTATGCGCCTTTTTCAATGACCGCAATGTAGACAGGTGGGCATTGGGCGTGGGTATGTGTGTGTGTGTGTGTGTGTGTGTCGCCGTCTTTACGCTTCGCACATCGGCATCCCCTCGATGCCCGCTCATGCGTGAGAGTGTGCAGCCTGTGCTGCCTCTTCGCCATCACGCCGCTATAATACTCCGTCGCTCACTCTCCTTGTCGCCCGCTCGTCTCGGGAGGCGGCTGCAAGGGAACTTCGGAAACGCACGCATGGGCATTCTAGCTGGGTGCGGGGTTATGTTCACATATGGGATCCTTCCGTGCATCACACACACACACACACACGCCATTCTCCAATGCCCTGCTCCTTCGACACAATCAACACATTATTCCGTCCACTCTCAACTTCTCAGCATGACGGCCCCTCCGCCTCTACGACGGCGGCGGTCATCGAGCTCTACATGCGTCTTGAGCGCCTCGCCATTCAAAGTGGCTCTAATAGTAGACCAGAAATCGCATGCGACCAGGGCGACAACGATGGGTCAGCGACGTCAGTGCGTGCATCGCAGCGTGGCTCTGCCGTGTCGTGCCGGTTGGACGGAGGCCGCCTTCGGAGCACCAGCAGCCCTCAACTCTTCTTACTGGGTGATGATGGAGTGGTGCGCGAGCTCGCTACCGCGCTGCAGGTGTCGTCGTCGTCGCTGCTCAACAGCCATGACAACACTCCGCCGCATGGAACAGGGTTGGCTGCAGCGCTTGATGGCATCATCGGCGACGCACAGAGTCGTGTGTACGGAACTCCGGATACACCGTCTTCTTTCCTGCGGCGGGCTGATGAAGACAGCGGCACACTAGCGCCAAGCTCATCATCCCACGCAGCAGCGCCGCCACCGGAGGTGTACACTCTCTCCAACAGCCTACGCGGCCTGGAGTCCATGCGCGCCGAGTTGTGCGGGTGGTGCAGCGTCGTGCTGCTCTGCTACCACGTTGCGAGCCCTGTGAGTTTGGCCCTGTTTGGAGAAGAGGTAGCCCCCTCTGTCTTGGCTGCGTTAGCGACGGCGGCACACCTGACGCGTCCAGCCACGACCACATAAACGACCGCAAGCGTCGATGTGCTTCTCCCACAGCGGACGACAACGAGAGCTCACTTACCAATGCACAGGAGAGGCTGGGGGTGTGGCCTCCATCGCCTGCCAGCTACGCCGCGCCATGCTATCGCCATCGCCGCTACCTGTATGTGTCGTGGTCGCTGCAGAGACGCGGGAAGAAAGCGATACGCGTGGCAAGCAAGCCAGGCGCGCATCACCTATGCGCAGTGTCGACGACGTTGTAGCCTGATGGCGATGCATGCCTTTCCATCTCTTTCACTCTATCCTCCTTTGCACACGCACACGCACACACACAAACTCCACTATGGCTCTCCTCGTCGATATCAAGCTTGCGTCACGCATGCGCGCGCGCACACACACACACACAGATACGCTCATCGCCTACGAGGGTTGGCTGGATGGAAGCCTGCATGCCGGCTGCGACTGCCCCATCTCTTGTCCTCGTGGACATGGGGGCGCCACTCCAGGAATGTCTGCGGCGGCTGCATGCGCAGACAGCGCGCGTAGCAGCGACGCTCGCTGCTGAGCAACAGGACAAGCTGTTCGGTGGCACGGCAGCGCCGTCGGCAGCGGCCCTCCTCTCCGAGTACCGCGCAGTGGCCTCCGATACCCTCGACAGCAGCGACAGTGACACCGCGCAGCTCCGCCGCCGCATTGCGCGGAAGCTGCAGCGGCTACGGAAAGAGCGACACATAGACCTCTGCTCCCCCACTGCGTTCCCCGACGACGTCGACGACTTGGCGGCTGCACTCCCGGCAATGCCGGCAGGGGCGAAGGCGCGGAGCGAGGCGTCGGGCAATCATGCCAAGGCACCCACCCGTGCACCCCCGCCGCCACCGCTGTCGGACGACGTGTGGGTGGTGCAAGGCGGTGGTGAAGACGAGGACGACATATTCGGCTGGGTCACACAGCGCCCCAACGAATCGCCGCATCCCGCCTCGGAGCGAGCAGAATCTGCCGCCTCACCTCCACGCGCCGCGGCAGCTGCGGTGGCGGGCACGGCCAGGGTCACAGCAGGCGAGGCGCACGACGGCGAAGGCGCCGTTGACGCTCTGCTGAGCCGCATCGCGTGCTGTCTCGGGGACGTGGTGGAGTGCAAGTGTCGTCATGTCGCGACAATCGAAGGCGTTTATCAGCAGCTGATCACACTGCAGCGCTACGCGGAGAGCCTCTTGAGCATGCGCGAGGGCAGCTCCGGCGGCGCGGCGGACAGCCTCGGTGCGCGGCTGCGTCGTCTCCTTGCCTACCAGCCCTCGCACACCGTCGCCTCGGAGGAGGAGCAGCAGGTCTGGCAACGCGCGTGGACGGCAATGGGGTGCAACGCCGCGTCTGCGCTAAGGGTGGGTACATCTGTCGAGATGATCGACGTGGCGGTTCTTGCGCGCGCCAACGTGCAGCGCTACGAGACCCTGCAGCGGCGTTGGATGGCGGTGCGGCAGGCGTACGAGGCGCACGTGGGGCAGCTTAACCAGCAAATGGCGCTGGCGGCCCTTCGGCTGGACAAGATGGAGGCCATGTCGAAGTCGGCGCAGCATTAGCCCCATGGCTGATGGCAACAGGGGACGCACTTGCCACGCTGACCATCGTTCCCTACGCTCTCCTCGGGCCCTCCTCAGCCAACCAACCCACTGCTGCGGCAGAGCCACGACCGGGTCTCTCTCTCTTTGGCCAAAAACGATGATCGGGTAGATGTTTACGTATGCTGTATGCTGACCTGCTGAGTGCCAGCTGGTGCGCGACATTCTCTCTTGTCCGGGCCGTTCCACATCCCTCTCCCGCTCTGTGCGAAAGGTAATCAAGCACACTACCGAATAGAAGGACACCGAAGGCTATCTCTCGCTCGCTCGCTGGCGGGGGTGGCCAATGCCACCTGCCACCCCCGCCCCGCCCCTACAGCGAAGCCAGGCAGCTGCCTTTCTTTCCTTGTACGTCATAATTACCTTCTCCCTCCCTCTGTCTTGTTGTGCGCGCCGCCGCCGGGCCCTTCCTCTGTCTCTCTCATCACCGGTGCTGCCTGCACACACGCACACACACACACACGCACGCATGCACATAAAAACCAGCGAACTCACTGCAGGGTGGTGTGAAGGGGGCATCGTGTCTCCGTCCCGCGCCCCTTTCGCTCATCTCACCCACACGCAGCGGCATACGTGGCTTGTGGCTCTCACTGGGTGTGCTCGTGTCGCTGTGGTAGATTGCGCCTGCGCGTGGCGCTGCTCTTAAACGAGCTCCCTTAAGTAGTCTTCACAGATCAAACAAAAAATATTTAACAGTAAAAAAAAAAAGAGTTGGCGATGTGGCGTCGGTGCAGCACTGTGGCTGCAGTGCGGCTGCCATGTGCCGGCATCAGCGATGGGAGCAACACCACGGCAGTCGCCGCATCTTCCTCGCCTTCCTCGCCGCTCTTCACCTCGAGGCGGCACGCCGGCTTCGATCTTCTCTCGCCGCTGTCGAAGCTCGGTCAGAGTCGCGATCTGGCAGCGGACCTCAAGGCTGGCCGCCAGCGCAACAACCGCGAGATCGTCGCCTCTTTCGAGAAGATGCAAACGATGGACGAGATCCACTACCGCAAGACGCAGCGGCCCTGGGAGCTCGTGCCGCGCTACGCAAAGAAGCGTGTGACGGACCTGGTCGGCATTCTCAGCTCCGAGGACCGGATGGAGATTGAGCAGGCGATTGACAAGATGCAGTCGCTGTGCAAGACGGACATGTACGTGGTGCTCGTGCCGACGGTGGGCTACACCACCTCGAAGGCCTTCGCGAACTCCATCTTTTTCGATTGGGCCATCGGAGAGCCCAATGGAAACGGCCTGCTGCTCGTTATCGCGCAGCGAGAGGCGACGGTGCAGCTCATCAGCGGCTTGTCCATCGAGGAGTACTTTGACAACAACTTCCTCGCACCTGCCGTGCGTGAGGTTTTTCAGCCTCTTGTGCGAGATGGCAAGCCGAGCCAGGCCACCGTGCAGCTCGTGTACGCGATTGCGCGGCAGGCGCAGGAGATGCACATGCGGTGGGAGAAAGGCCTGCTGACGCTGCCGACGCGCAACAAGGTCCGCTTCGTTGGCAAGACGGTGCGCTACGGTGTGAAGCAGGTTCCATACCTTGTCGCTGGCGTCCTCTTCTTCACAGCCTGCACGGCGTGGCTCGTGAGTCAGCTGCTCGACACGGTGTGCCCCAAGTGCCATCACCTCATGAGTCGCGTCCGCGACGACGCCACGCTGCAGAAGCTGATGACGCGTGGCCAATACCTGGAGCTGATGAACGGATGTGCGTACTACCGCGTATGGAAGTGCCCCCACTGCGCTGATGGTCACAGTGTCGTGCTGTGCTCGCGCGACATGCACCAGAACACGAAGTGCCTGCAGTGCATGGACTGCCAGTACTACACGTGCAGCTTGGAAAAGGATATCATCAAGCTGCCGTCGAAGCGCGAGGACGGGCTAAAGAAGTTAACGTACAGCTGCGCTAACTGCCATATTGGGCGCGAGGTGCTGCTACCGCTGTACAGGCCACTCACCATAGACACCGAAAAGCACTGGTACGACTTCCTTGTCGAGGGCAGTCAAACGCATCAGAAGACGAATGGCAACCTCAATCTATAGTGTGTGCTTGTTTGTGTTTAGTGTCTGTCTGTCTCTCTCTCTCTCTCTCTGTGTGCACCTCTCTCCACAAGCGTGTGCGTGGTGCCCTCCCGACGTCTCTCCCATCTCCTTTCCTCCATCTGCCCTGTACTTCTGTGCGTCTGCCCCTGAGTATGTGCGTAGGTCTGCGGTGTATCACATTCTGCGTTGGCTTGTGCGTCACGCTCCCTCACTAGCGCCCCGCCATCGCCACCCCGCTTCCTCCCATGGCAAGAGAGGATGTCGATGATGCGGCGCAATGAGTGCACAGGCATTTGCGGGCATTCAATGGTCACCGCAGCCATCATAACGATGCTGCACCTCCTCTCCTCGATGTTTCACTGGGGTGCACGCACGTAGCCGCTATGAAATGTGGTGGATGCGGCGTATGCACAGGCGAGTGCAACTGCTCGGCCTCTCCTCCCTTCCCTTGCGACCACAGCCACCACCCTCGTCGGCATCCTCCTTGTGCGCATGACCTCACCCGCACCCACACATCCACGTGCGCACCGGGGTGGGTTCGCGTAGGTACAACCACTTTCTCTGCCTCCCTCCCCTCATCTGTATAGCGGCACACACACACGTCTCACAACAGGCAGACGTACTCCCCTCTCCTTCCTCCCCCCAAGACCCGAAATCCAAAATCGCACTCACGAAACGACCGCAACTGCCTTGGATGTTCCCCACGGATCGACCCCCCACGCCAGCGGACATGGCCCGGCTGCAGGCTTTCGGAGCCGAAGGCAGGGCTGAGGCAGAGCTGGCGACGGACGTGTACCTGCATTCCCTCATGAAGCGCCGCAGCGACAGCGTCGCGGAGCTTCTCGCGCTGTACACGAGCCCAGAGGACGCTCGCAAGGCGTACCCCGACCCGCCACCCTCACTGCTTCAAGTCACTGATGACGCATCCTCGGCTAACACAGAGAAGGCATCGGAGGCGGCAACGGGCACCGGTAGTCCGTCCAGCTGCGCCATGGCGCAGGCGCTAAAGAGGGCTCGGCGCGAGAATGCTGCGGCGGCGCTCAGCGCATCCTCCTGTGCTGCCGCCGCAGCGACAGCGGCCGCCCGTCCCGTGCCCGCCGTGGACGGGCCACCGACGGCCGTCTTTGTGAATGGCGTGGAGCGGGTCAACTACCTCGGCAAGTCCTTCCTAGAGCCGCCGTCGAGCGTGCTGGAGCACGAGCAGTCCACGAAGCAAAAGGCGTGCCAGCCGCCCCGCACCATGCGCGGCGTGTTCAAGGTACCAGAAGGCTGTGAGGCAGCGCCCAACGCCGCCTCCGCGCCGGCATCGTCTTCGTTTCTGGCGGACCATGGCGGTAGCAGCGGCGGTGAGCGACGCTCCGGCAAGGCGTCTGGCGTGCAGCAACTCCGCTGGGCCCCGCCTGCGTACGGCCACCTCCTCTTCTCTGGCGACATCGGTGGGCAGTGCCGGCTGTGGAACGCGTCGACGCGCCAGCTACTCGCCACCTTCGCGGCGCATTCGCAGCCAATCAAAAGCCTGGAGGTGACGACGAACGCAGCGATCATGTCGACTGGCTCAGTAGACGGCACCGTGGCCATGTGGGACGTCGAGGCTGGCGTCTGTACGCACGTGCTAACCAATCCAGACAGCCTCCCCGTCGTACAGCATCTTCACCACCCCTCCGATGAGGCGCACCTTCTGTTGGCGGCCGTGGACAAGAAAGTGGTCCTCTACGACGTGCGCGTTGGCTGCAGTAAGTACCAGCGCGAGTACACGGGGCATATGGGCACCATCTTCAACCTCACGCTGCTGAGCAACGGTAGCAAGATGCTCACCACCTCGGAGGACAGGACACTGCGCACTTGGGACTACCGAAGTCCGGTGCAGATCAAACAGTTTGCCGATGCGGCGATGCACGCTATCACGCACGTTCTGCACCACCCGACGCAGCCGGAGTTCCTCGCCGCGCAGTCGCTCAACAACAAGGTAATCGTCTTCCGCGACGACGGCGGCGGCCGTCTGCGACTCCTGCACGACTGTGAGTTCACAGGGCACACCATTTCCGGCACGCGATGTCAGTTGAGCTTCAGCCACGATGGCCGGTATCTGTCGAGCGGCGACATTGGCGGCAAGCTGTACGTATGGGACTGGGCAGCGAAGAAGCTGGAGAAGTCCTTCAAGGCCCACGCGCAGATGCTGGTGTCCCACCTATGGCACCCGATCGAGCCCACCAAGGTGGTGACAGCTGCTTGGGATGGCCACATCAGAAGCTGGGTGTGACCGTGGAGAGAATCATCGGAGACGCGCCTTTGCATGTGTGCGTGTGCGTTGGCGTAGCCCCACCGCTGTCACCGCCTGTCTCGCGAGAGGTTTTCGGCTTTGCCCGGGGGAAGGGAGAAGGCCCTCGACGCGCCCTGCCTTGCCATCGTTGTCGTGGTGTCTAAGCCGCCATCTCTCCGACACACGCACAAGCATATAAGCGCGTTGTCCAGCGCCCGAGACAGGGCTGCAAAAGGAGGCAAGCGAAAGGAGAGAAGGAAAAGAAGACGCCATGCTGCGTGAGTGGGATCTCCTGCGATGGCTGGCAACACCGACATATCCCAGCATGCGTCCATCTGGAGTGTCTCAGCCCCTCCCCTATCAGCTACCCTCCCCCTTCTTTCCCACACTTGTTTGGCTTTTACGCCACCTCATAGCTGGAGGAGGAGCAGCCGAAAAAGAAGCGCTACGTCAGCTGGTGCCCTGTCGGGCCGTCGTCGTGCGTGCACTGAACGCCTCTCTCGTTCTTTTGTATGGTCTACGCTTCCACTCTGCCTCTCGCCTTCCCCTCCATCCTCTCCGTGTGTAGGTTTGTTGCACCCGAGTGTGTTTCGCGTGACTAGACTGCATCACGCCTGCTCACCAACATCACCACTATCTGCCTTCCCCAGTCCGTTCTTGTTATTTACTTTTTTCCTCCTCACAGCCCCGTCATACCCGCAGCGCCTGCGTGCTTGATCCTGTGCGTTGTCTGTTCACTATCCTGCTGTCTGGTTGTGTGTGCGTTGTGTGTGTGTTTGTGTGCGTGTTCAGCACCTCCTGCTACGCCCACGCATACACGTGAAGAAAGAGGTGATGCAGGAAAGGTAAGCGCGTACACCCCCTGTTTTTCCGCCCGCCCTTGCGACGCCCTCCCGCGTGTTTAGCTCTCGCTGGGCTTACGCTCCACTTGTTGTACATCGCGAGGCGCTCCGCCTGTCTCTCCCCCGCCTCCCCCCCCCCTTCCCCACGATCAGTCCTTTCGCCTTTCCAACCGTTTGCGCCCTCTCCACCGCCCATCTGTCACCCCTTCATGTCGAACATCAAGAAGGTGCAGACAGAGGCAGACCGCCTCCTCAAGAAGGTCAATGAGGGCCTCGACGCGTACGACGAGCTGCACGAGAAGCTAGCTAACGCGCCCAACGCGAGCGCCAAGGAACGCCTCGAGGGTGACCTAAAGCGTGAGCTTAAGAAGCTACAGCGCCACCGTGAGGCCATGAAGAGCTTCATGCAGAACGACGACTACAAGGAGAAAACGAAGATGCAGGTGTCGCGCAAGAAGATCGAAGAGCGCATGGAGACGTTTCGTGCGATCGAGCGAGAAATGAAGACGAAGGCCTTCAGCAACGAGGGGTTGGCCTCCGCCGCGCTGGAAAGGGCGGACTCCGCCACGGAGCAGTGGCTGAAGGACGCGATTGAGGAGGGACGAAAAAAGATAGAGCTGCTCGAGTACGAGGTGCAGAAGGCGAACAATGGCCGCGTACGCCGTGGGAAGCAGCAGCAGAAGTCCGAGTACCAGATACGCCTCGAGAACTTGCAGACCCATTTCTTCAAGTGGGAGTCGCTGCTGCGCATGGTGAACAACGAGGAGCTCGACACCGACGAGGTGGATGACCTGCAGGAACCGATTCAGAAGGTGCTCGAGGACGACGTTGATTTGGAGGTGATGGAGGACATGTCCATATATGACAGCTTCGACATCCCAGAGCCGAAGGCGAAGCCCGTCGTGCCATTTGACGTCAGCGACTACGAAGACAAGAAGGTGCAGTCGCCGAAGACGACGGCCAAGGCCAAGACGCCAACGTCCACAGTGCAGGCTAAGCCCAGCCCGTTCATCACATCTCCGAAGGAAACGGCGGCGTCCTCTACACCGGTCCCCTCGTCGACGCAGCAACCGGCGCTCGCGCAAACGCCGCAGCAGCTGCTACCCCCCACCGCCAGCAGCCCGGCGGACGACGACATCGGTGAGGAGGAGCCAGTGCCGGAGTGGATGGATGACGACATGGACACCGCCAACGACGACACCTTTGGCGATGACGCCATGAGCGGTGGTTTCACGATCGGCTCGCTCGCCGAGATGGCCTCGGCAACGAGCAAGGTGACGCAGGACTGGGAGAAGTCGCAGAAACCCATCGGGTCGCCGGAGCCCAAGACGGTGAAAGTGACCGACTCCGGCCATGGAGCACCAGAGGAGAAGCCGAAGCCGACTCCGCCGGCCGCGGCGCCGACGCCGAACGCGTGGGAGCGACGCGCCGCCGAGCAGCAGAGCCGGCAGAAAGCACAGCAGCAGCAGCAACAGAAGCAAGCCCCGGATGCTGCCTCGCCGGTGGCGCCGTTCGGGCCAGTCGCTGCGACCGCCGAAGCGAGTGCGCCGGAGGCGGTGACAACTTCGCTGATTGCCCCGGCCGCAGCGACGTCTCCGTCGACCCCGGTCGGCAGCGTTGACACAGACCCCAGCCAGCCCTTCCCGCCCATTCCTGGTGCCGCTCCTGGTTCCAAGTTCACGCCGAAGAAGATCCACGAGCTCTTGGATATGTCTCTTGGCAACCTGCCGCACACGCTCGACGTGCAGCGGCAGCGCCCCTACGAGCCGCCGAACGCGATCGATGCAATCCCGTACTTCCCGCAGGAGGTGCTGCCGGTGCTGTCGAACAAAGACGTCTACCATCAGATGGATCTCGACACGCTCTTCTTCATCTTCTACTACCACCAAAAGTCGTACCAGCAGTACTTCGCCGCCAAGGAGCTCAAGGCCCGCTCCTACCGCTACCACACGAAGCAGCAGCGGTGGTACCAGCGGCTGGAGCGTCCGCAGACGACGACAGAGACGGAGGAGCGCGGCTCGTACACCTTCTTTGACTTCGAGGACAAGTGGGACCACGACCGCATCGACGACTTTCTCTTTGAGTACAAATACCTTGAGAATGAACTCCACTGATCTGGCCGCGAGCGTGGTCGCGGGTGCGCGGCGGTTGGCTCGCTCGATTGCCTGCTCGTGCCGTGTGTAAGAGCACGCGTGTCCGTGTCTCCGGGAGCGAGAGAGAGAGAAAGGGGAAGCGTGCGGCTAAGCTGGTACTGCGAGAAGGACGGCAACAGAGACACGCACACGTATAATCTAAGGGGGAGGGGGTAGAAAGCAGGCATGACGTGAGGATCCTTGTATACACTCTACCCGCCCGCCCCCTCTCCGTGTGTTTTTGTACCCCCCCCCCCCACTCAAGCGGCTGCGTCCTGCAGATGTGAGCGTGATGCTTGGGGGGGGGTTCGAGAAAACAAGAGCGTCCTCTAGTTCATCAGCTCGTTTTGCGATTGCCTTCGTGGTTGCCAATCGTGCTGGTGTGTGTATGTGCGCTGCTTAGGACTTGTCTCTCTGCATGCATGGACGCGCATGCGCGCTTGTTGCTGTGGCCTCGACAGAGAGTGGGGGGAGGCGCCACAGCACACACTCTCCTGCCATCACCTCTGCGCCACCCTCCTTCCAAATGTTGTGTTTCCGTCGCTGCTTTCTTGTCTTCGTATAGCGCACCTCTCTCTCTCTGCCGTCGTCGTTGTTGAATGATGTCGTCCGTTCACCATTAATCCCTCTGTCTGGCGCACACACGCGCGCGCGCAACTTTGGGGAGAGCGAGGCGGAGTGATGATAGAGTGCTTAGAATACGTCCAGTGCCTCTTTCCATCTCCTCTTGTGCTTGTCGCTCGGCATGCCCTCCCCCTCCTCCTCCTCTCTTCCTCGTCGTTGGCGATTGTGCGTGTGCGTGCGTGTGTGCGTGTGTGTCGACCCCACTGGCTTTTGGTCATGTGCGTTTCTCTGTTAGCGAACTTACAAAGCCCTTCCCCCCCCTTCCTCTCTCAACGGAACAAAAACAAAAACCACCACAACGTATCCACACAGCCGCCCCAAAAGCCCATCGGCAGAGCGACTTGCGGTCTAACACTGTGCTGTCGGACAAAGGACGAAGAGGGGAGGGGCGATGGAAGGGGGCCTCCTCTCTTTCCAGCATCGTCGTCTCCGAGGCTTGCCGATGCCCGTGATGGGTCGAAAATGCTCCACTGACGCGTATGTGTCCGTAATCGTGGTTGTGGGCGCGCTGAGTGTCTCGCCTTTGTGTGTGTGTGTGTGTGCACGTGAGTAGCAAGCACACCCCTTCTCATCCCCCACCCTCCTTTCCACGCTGCCGCGAAGCGCCACGGCACCCTCGACAACGGAGTGGCGCTCCTTGTGACCCATTGTGTCCTTTCTTCTGTACCCGCTGCGGGCCGCCTGCTTCTATGGAGTACGGACCTTGATGTGGTCCACACACACACAGCGCTTCTACCTTCTCCCTCCCCCTTCGGATCTTCGTTCCTCTCTCTCACCCACACCACGCGAACGTGTCTACATGCGTGCGTAGATATTGCTCGATTGTGTCCCGCCGCAAGCACAGCCTCACCCATATACCCCTTCTCTGTCTCTCCATTGTGCACATCCACCCTCCACCGCCCCCTCCCTTCCTCCTTCCCTTTCTCTCGCACTATTGGAGGCTACGTGTAGTGGCGGTGACCAACGGCCGGAGGTCTTGCGTGGTGGATGGTTTGCTGTGATGCTCGTGGCGCCCTCGCCACTTCGCCAGTCTTCTCGCCCTCCCGCCCGCTCACACGCCCCCCCCCCTTTCGTTTTCTTCTTTGATGCTTGGCCTGTCCCTTCGCCTGCTTCTTCACCCCGTCTCACTCTCTCGCCTTTCTCCTCGCCGGCTGCGTCACTCTGTCGCTGCACGTGTGTGTGTCAACGGCACACACACGTCACGGCACTGGCGCAGACACCATCATTATCATCACGCGTTTGCATAGTTTGAGTATCTCGTCACCCTTCCTCTGCTGCTTTCGCCACCGGCCGCCGTGCGCGCGTGTCTGCGTGGGTGTGAGAGTTGACTTCGCCTACCCGCAGTATAAATCCATACGCACTCACGCACGCCAAAGTGGAGCGCCGGTGCGCAGCCGCACACACAGACGCACGCACAGGCATCGCGCTCTCCCTTGCTCATTTTGTTTTCATCGTTTTGTTGTTGTGCGTGTGCGTGTGTAAAAGGAGCACGAGGAAGCAGCGACCGAGAAAACGAAGCGCCGTCCCGCCTTCTCCCTCCCTCCCTCTGTCTGTCTCGCGCGCGCCGTCGACAAGACACGCGCTGGCGTGCACAGAAGTAGAATAGACGATACACGCACACGTGCGTACGCTTGTCGGCTGCGCCTCCCTTCTCTTTCTGGAACTCTTGCTTCGCTACCATCTCCCTCTCGCTGTCTGAGCATCGCCATTTGGTTTCACTGCCACTCTGCTTCGGCGGCCTGCGTAGAGCAGGGGCCTCTGTGTGTGTGTTCCTTCGGTGAGGTAGTCGGGGCGTTGTGAGGGCTTGCCGCCTTGCTTGTGTGCGTGGAGGTACGAGGAGGGGGGTGGTCACGGCTGTGTGTGAGCAGCCCCTTCGCACCGCCGCTGCCTGACGCATCTATTTTCATTGCCGCTCTTGACGATTGCCGAGGACGCTGTGCCCGTGATCATGCATGTGCGTATGCGCGGGTCGAACGTGAGCGGTAGCGCGCGCAGAAACACTCCGTCGTCCTCCGTGGAGCTACCGGCAACAGCAGCAGCAGCAGCTGGTTGGGACAGCAGTGTCCTTGTAAACCGAGGCCACGGCGTTGTTGGCGACGCCGCACGTCAAATCTACTGCGCTGCCGGGATGGACCGTATCAGTGTGACTCCGCTCGCCAGCGCAGCCGCGCCTCCCTTTCCGTGGTCATCCAAGTCCTACGTCACGAGTCACGGCACTCACGCCGATGCGGCTGCGCGCGACACCAACGCAGCGGTGTTGGCAGGGTCGACTATCCAAGACAGCGATGTGATGCTGGGCACCACACCGGACACGCACAGGCGCTCGCGCCACATGGCGTCCCCGTCGCAGCATCCGGGCGACTCGTCGCTGGTGTTCGCCATGAGCGAGGACAGCGAGCTG
Organism: Leishmania donovani; assembly: GCF_000227135.1. Lineage (NCBI taxonomy): Eukaryota > Euglenozoa > Kinetoplastea > Trypanosomatida > Trypanosomatidae > Leishmania > Leishmania donovani. The sequence goes on along the minus strand of NC_018252.1, from coordinate 712,757 downwards.
AAGGTGCTGGCGAGCGGCGTCAGTCCCTCAGCCGCGCTGCCACCAGCGACATGCACCTCCTCGTCGAATGCCATCCACCCCCCTTTGCCGCACTCTTCACAGTGCACCGTAGGTCACAGCCGCACCACACGCACCCATGTGCCTATGGCTGGCAATATCGGTGAGGGCGACTGCAGCGTCTACGCGGTGAACCGGCGCGGCAGCCAACACAACAGGCACGGATTTGCCGGCGCAGCATTGGCCGAATACAACGCTGTGGCAGACATGGGGCACCTCATGCCCCACACACCAAGCGTGCGTCGTCAGAGCGACGTCGACGTCGTCGTGCCGGGCGGTCCGCACGAGGCGCCCATTCAGAAACCTTCGGTGCAGTTGTCGCACCACCAGCTGGGTGGCAGTATTCGAGGTGGAGCAGCGACGATGGCAGGTATGCCGAGCAGCGCCGGTGCCGCCGCTGCCCCGGTGTACCGCACAAGCCCCCATGAGGTGCGAACACCGCCCGCGCTGCAGGTCTTCACCGGCGTTGCTCCTGGAGTTCACAAGGTGCGTGGAACAACAGCGGCCACCACCGCCCCCGCTGCAACAGCAGCTCCTGCTCCTCCTCTTCATAGTGGTGCAGGTGTGCGGTGGCCGCAACGGCAGATGCCCTCCGTCTCCCTGTACTCGGCAGGTGCTGGCGGCGGTGCGGCGTTCGTGCACGGCGCGAGCCGGACCTCCTCTTCGACGGCCGCGCTGCACGCCACCGCTGGCAGCGATCAGCTAGTGCAACAGCAACCAGCGCAGCTGCTGCAGCAACAGCCTCCCTCTGCTGGTGTCAGCAACGCGGCAGACGCGCGCTCGCAGCACAGCGGAACGCCGCCGCCGCCGGCCTCGCAACCGCTGGACAAGAACTTTACAGAGGCCCAGCGTCTGGCCGTCCTGGAGGAGGTGCAGCAGGAACTGTACCTGAACTACACAGCAGTGCCAGTACCGGACAACATGATCAACTCAGGCGACACCGAAGAACGCCGCCGTCGGCTGGACCAGCGCCGCAAACAGATCGTATATGGAAAGGAGACGGAGGGCTACCTCAAATACACCTCCATGATATCCCGCCCGTGCGACCGGGAGTACCACAACCCGCTGCACGCCATCACGCCGCGCCCCGAATACGACTGCAGCAAGCGCCAGTTCGATCGCGTCCTGAACGCGTGGCGGCGGCAGCTGCATCAATGGGATGACTACGACGCGGACAACATCGATGAGCGCTTCTTTCCCCTTGGTAAGGCCTCGCTGCTAGACTTGGGACTATGCCACCCCCCGGCGAACCACACGCCAACGACCGCCACCGCAGCAGCAGCAGCAGCACCAGGCGCCACTGCGCCGCCGCCTGGAAAGCCGCCGCAGGCGCCGCCTGCCGGCGTGATGCACTCCATTGCCAACGTCGCGGCCATGGCGAACGGCGTTCACGGCGATGACGGCGCCATGCAATGTCACTCGCGCAGCCCTGTCTTCACCGAGAACAGTCCGACCTCAGGGCTGTACTCGTCCGCCAGTCTCAGCATGCACATCAGCTCGGGCCGCGCCGCCTCCATGGCGACCGCGTGCACCCCGTCGCGCCCGCAGCTGTCCGAGGGGGCCGATGGTCCGAAGGTGGATGAGTCGTTCTTCTTCCACATGAACTCTGGCAACAGCCGTATCGCCTCGCCGTTCCATCCCACCTACTCCGGAACCGGCCACATGGGCCATGGCGGCGGGAATGGGCGGAGCAGCGCCAACTCGCATTACCAGCAGCTCATCATGCGCAACAGCGCCGCGCACGTGCACAACAACGCAAACGGTGGTACCCCAGGCAGCAGTTGCGCGAATTACACAGGTCTTACTCCAGCACATCGCCCGGCCAGCCGCGGCGGCATGCCGCACCACATTACATCCATCTTCGGCAGCGAGTATGAGCTGATGACGCCGTCGGGCCTCGCCTCGCCTGCCGGGATGCCGCACAACCCCCGAAACGGCAGCAGCCCGTACCCGCTCGGCGAGCCGTGGATGCCGAATCGGCGCAGTCCAACATGTGTCGTGGGAGCCACTCACGGCTTTGGCTGTCACCACCCCTCGACCGCCGCTCTGAGTGGAGTGACCGCTTCGAACGGCAGTGGCACGGCGATGATGGTGGGCGGGGGGCGGGGCGAGTCCCCGCCGCACACGACAGAGATGGCGCTGATCCCGAGCACGTCGCTCTCCAACGGAAGCGGCTTTGCGCAGTCGCCGTACAGCTACCGCGTCCACTCGCCTGTTCAGCCCCAGAGTGCACTACCGCAGGCCACCAGCACCTATGCCACGCCCCTCACGCGCCAACAAAGCCGGCCGAGCCTGAGCGGGTATACGAACGCCGTTCCCGCTGCTGCCGGCATTCACCACCAACAGCATCAGTCGAACAGCTCAAGTGGTGCTCGAGTCGGACCCCCACAGCAGCAACAGCAACGAGTGGCCATCGCCACTGGCACTGCCGCCGCCGCCTCACGTTCCGCGCGTGGGAGTGGCGTGAGCGGGTTACCAACAAGCTAGGCACTGTCACACGCACGCCGACGCGCATGCACACGTGCGCACTTGCACCAAGGCAACACGCTGCATGGCCGCTGACGATAGAGCTCACCAACTTGCGTTTAGATAGTCTTAGCAGCCTCGCCTGTGTCATGGCTGCCCAACGGTAGTGCGCACGCATGTGTGTGTGTACCCCACTGCACTCGCCCACACATGTATTTCCGGAGCGTATCGGTGCGCTCCATCACTCCACCGCACTTGGCACCATGTCATGTGTTGTGGAGTGCGGAAAGGAAAGGTGGGTGGATACGGAGGCATGATGTGCGGGGAGGGGGGATGTTGGGTAGTGGGGCGGATGTGTTGAGCACAGTCTTTCCAACCACCCCGCATCTCCTCGCCGTGGTAATCACGTATTGCCGCTCTTTGGTGTTTTCCTGTTCTTGTGTCGCGACTGAGTGAGCGAGAGTGGGTGACAGAATGGCTTGTCGCCATCATCTCCTCTCTCCCCATTCTACGCACCGTCTCTGGTCGGCTCGCGCTACACGCACACGCATACACCCAGCTGGAACACACTCCCGCGCACAGCGACAGCACCGGCGCACTCTCGTCATGCACACTCGTTGCAACATACCGTGGAAAACCCGAGAAGCAGGAACGAAGTGAGGAGTAGAGGTCAAGAAGGGGTGTGTGCAGTGCCGGCCACCGAGCACGTGCGGATGCGACGCGGACGGCGACGCCTATGCTCGCATCCAGCCGCGATATCTTGCATGTATGTGGGTGTATAAATGCATGTGTTTGTTGATAGGATGGGAGCTAGGATGGCCCGGGGAGGGGGAGGGGGGGGGGGGGGGAGAGGGGAGCGCGCGGGGGCGCGGGAGGCGGAGCGG